>NC_026008.2:30655531-30811453 GCF_000442705.2 Elaeis guineensis
TTTGTTAGGGTGTCCTAGATGCTGAAAAGTTATGGTCAATACCTTTTTCATCACAAAATTTTTAAAATCTTGATTTTCAAATTCGGTTCCATGATCACTTCGAATATGTTGAATTGAAAAATCTTTTTCATTAGTAACTTTTCGATAAAATTTTGAGAACACATGAAAAGTTTCATCCTTATGTGCCAAAAAAAAATTCATGTAAAATGAAAGAAATTATCAATAATTACAAAGCTATATCATTTTCCACCCAGACTAGTAGTTCTAGTGGGTCCAAATAAATCTATGTGCAATAATTCTAATGGCCTAGAAGTTGAAACAATATTTTTAGATTTGAATGATACTTTTGTTTGTTTATCTAGTTGACATGCATCACAAATTCTATCCTTTTTAAAATTCAATTTAGGTAAATCGATAACCAATTCTTTTTTAATAAGTTTTAAAAGTGAATGCATGCTAATATGTGCAAACCTACAGTGCCAAAGCCAACTAGTCTCATTAATTTTGACATTCAATGCTACTAAGCATTGCATGTTTATCTTAAAAAGATCATTCAAATCTACCATATAAATATTACCATGTCTATGCCCAATAAATTTAATACCTTCATCATTGGGATCAATTACTATGCATAATGAAGATTCAAAAATGATTTTGTATCCTTTGTCACAGAATTGACTAATGCTTAATAGATTATGTTTCAAACTATCTACTAACAAAATATTTTTAATATACTTAGAGGGAGTGATACTAATGTTACCTATACCGATGATTTTTTCTTTGCTATTATCTCCAAAGGTGACCATCCTTCCATCTTTTGCATCAAGTGTGATGAATTAAAATTCATCACCAGTCATGTATCTTGAGCACCCACTATCAAGATACCATTTTTGATTTGTTCTTTGGGATGCAAGATACACCTGCATGCAAAAATCAAGTTTTCACTTTAGGTACCCAAACTTTTTTGGATCCTTTTTGGTTAGTTACAGTGGTTCCTTTTGGAACCCATATTTTATTTATATTAAAATTTTTAGATTTGTTAGATAAATAAGTATAGGATTTGTGTCCTACTATACCACATTTAAAGCAAGTAGTATTTGAAAACTTGTTGCTTGATGAGTTCGCATAGATATTTTTCAAGAATTTTTATTTCTTTAAAGGGTTGTAGCCAAGACCGACTTTATCATAAATGACCTTTTGACTATCAAGTATCATTTGAAATTTAGTTGAACTAAGAGTGAACTTTTCTACCATAGGTTTTAACTTAGCAATTTTATTTTTCAAGTTTAGATATTCTTGTGTGAAGATCAATTTTTTATTTAAAATTATTTTATTTTCTTTTAGTAAAGATTGATTTTTTGATTTTAATTCTTTGTTCTTTACCTCTAACTTCTTTAGATCATCAACTAGATCATAAAATATTTCTTGAAGTTCTTCGAAAGTAAAGTTATCAGAAGTTTCAGCGTTTATCTCATTTTCATGTGCCATAAGATACAAGTTGGCTTGCTCATATGAACTTCTTCTTCGGAGCTTGACTCATCACTATCACTCCAAGTAGCCATTATAGCCTTTTTCTTGTACTTCTTAGGGCCCTTCTTAAGTTGTGGACATTCAGATCTGAAGTATCCTGGCTTCTTACATTCGTAAC
The DNA here is from genome assembly GCF_000442705.2 of Elaeis guineensis. Classification (NCBI taxonomy): domain Eukaryota; kingdom Viridiplantae; phylum Streptophyta; class Magnoliopsida; order Arecales; family Arecaceae; genus Elaeis; species Elaeis guineensis. The sequence goes on from NC_026008.2 coordinate 30,657,180, forward strand.
AAATAAGGGGCGGCTCCTTATCCTTCTCTTTGCTATGTTCTCCTTTTGTAGGTGACCTCTTCCTCATCTCTTATCTTCTTTTCTTCAAGAATCTTTTAAACTTTCTAGTGATGAGGGCCATTTCTTCATCTTGCTCTTTATTTTCAGTTTCTTCAGATTCCTCATCGAGTTGAGTAGTGGACTTGAGGGCGATTGTCCTCTTCTTCTTGATTTTTTTTTTTTGATGTTGTTTCATGCTTAGCTCGTGTGTCATTAGCGATCCTAGAAGCTCCTCCAAGGGTAAAATATTCAGATCTTTGGCTTCTTGGATTACGGTCACCTTGGCCTCTCACGTCCTTGGTAAAGATCAAGAATCTTTCTCACAAGATCGCTGTTAGAGTAAGACTTACCAAGACTTTTTAAATCATTAATAATATCCATAAAATGAGTAAATATTTTAGTTATTGATTCATCATGCTCCATTTTAAAAAGTTCATATTTGTGCACAAGTATGTTAATTTTTGATTCCTTAACTTAATTAGTACCTTCATTAATTAGTACCTTCATGTGTTACTTCTAATCTATCACATATTTTCTTAGCTGACATGCATGTTGAAATGTGATTAAACTCATTAGCATCTAAAGCATAATATAAAATATTCATGGCTTTAGCATTAAGTTGAGCTATTTTTTTGTCAACCTCATCCCATTCTCTTTCGGATTTGGTTGATTCTACACCATCAATTATCTTAGTGGGTGTGTGTGGTCCATTAACTATGATACTCCATATATCATAGTCAAGTGCTTGAATAAAAACTTTTATCCGAGCTTTTCAATAGGTGTAGTTTGGCCCATTGAAAAGTAGAGGTCAGTTTGTGGATTGCCCCTCGGCTAGTGAAGCACCAACTTGAGTTGCCATAGATCTTTAGCTCTTTAATGGTTAAATCAAAGTAGGGCTAGAGCACCGAGCTCTGATACCACTTGTTGTCCAGCTATACAACCCAAGAGAGGGGGTGAATTAAGTTTTTAAAAAATTTAACATTAAGTTAGAACTATGAGGATTAAATAATAATGAGCAGGATATATGTGAGAGTGATTTAAGCAAGGTGTAGAAATTAGATGCAAGAATGCAAGTAGATAAGAAAATTTAGAAAAAGAGAGCAAGTAAGCACAACACAAACAAATAAGTTTTATAGTGGTTCGGTGCCAACCTTGCACCTACATCCACTCCCCAAGCTCCTACTTGAGAATTCAAATTCACTAAACCATATTCAACAAGAATACAACGTCGGTACTTCTGACTCTAGCTATCCCAAGCTAGAATACTTATTTTTTGGATACAAGCCAACCCAATACAATCTGATTCAAGGTTCGGACCAACCTTTCCAAGTTTTGGAACCCTTCCAAAACTAAAGATTAAGACAAAACAGAGTATGTGAGTTAATCACACGAAAATACAAATTTAGCTTCTTTAATAAGCAAATAAAACTTTAAATGCACTTTACACAATAAGAAGAAAGCTTTTCTGATTTCTCTCAAGATGGTTGAAGACTTGAATGAGCTCTTGAGGGATTGGTGAACTTGAAATGAAAGCTTATTTTGCTTGAAGAGGACTTTTTGCTTAGGGCTGAAATGAATACTTGAGTCTCTTCCAATCTTTCTTCTTTTTTCCTTCTTTAAGTGCCTTTATAGCTTCAATAGATGGTAGAGAAAAATCTGAACTGAAATAGAGCCGTTGGAGATTATTAAATGAGCATTAAATGCAGCCAAAATGAATTGAAAACTAGCCGTTGCAGAGTTTTTCCGTCACAGGGGTCGACTCATGCACATGAGTCGACTCATAGGGTCGACTTGTGTGGCACAGAATAGAAAATGACTGTTCTGTAATTTTGACATACACAGCAACAGAGGTCGACTCATAGGATCGACTCATGCACAGGGGTCGACTCAATTGGGTGTGCCAGTTAAAAAATCAGCGTGCCATTCAGCCCCTTTTGACATGAGTCGACTCATGGGGTCGACTCAATTTTATAAATATGATTTTCTTTCAAAATACACATTCAAAAATATTGCAATTGCTTCCAATAGATCACAAATCTTCTGTTCTTACTCTTAAGGCTTTCGAGTTAGGACTTGATGAAATTACGATTTTGCCCCTGATAAACAATAAATCTTTTTCCAAGCCAAAATCATTAGTAACCCCCTCAAATGCTTTGTAATCATCAAAATCAATTCAAAGAGCAACAGCCGACTTATGAACCACACGAGTTGACTCTTGGACCTCGGTGAGTCAACTCATGGTCACTTCGAGTCAACTCTTGAGCTTCTGATAGTTCAATGGCTAGGTCTATAGTAGGTCCAGTTTTGTTCAGAATTTTTTTCAATGGCTATATTTTATTTTTAATGGTCAAAAATGATTAAAAATGGGTTCAAAAGTGATTAAACTTGATGAACATTAATCAAAAAGCAAAAAAAACTAAGCGAACACAAGAAAGAACACATTCAACGCAAAAAGAAGTCTATTTTCAACATTCATTGCACTCAAGAGAGTTCAATTACTTTCCAATCACTTTCTGTTTATTTCTATAAGGGCATTCAAGGAGAAAAGAGTGAGCATTGAAAGCAAGCATTCTAATTTCTCCAAGAAAACATCGACGACAACCATCAACTCATCTAGGAGCTTTTTATTATGTTGTAAAATTTTTTTCTTTCTGAATTTTCTGTAACCAGTTTCAAAGGGGTTGAAACTTGGGTAAAGGTTTGATCCAAACCTAGCAATTGGATTGGAAGCCTAGGAAAAAAGCTTGTAAAGACTTTGATTGGTTGACTTGGATATAAAACCAATTGGATTGTTTGTGTCCGGTAAAACAAACTTGCTGTATTTTGTTGAAATATAGTGAAATGTTCAAGAGATAGCTTGGAGAGTGCACGTAGATGCTTGATACACACCGAATCACCATAAAAATTTATTATATTTGTGTGTGTGATTCTCTTTCTCTCTATCTTATATTTATTCCGTTTTGCATTCACTGCATTTCATTTGAATTGTTTTGTAAAACTGCACATATTTGTTTGAAAATTTTGAAAATTCAATTCATCCCTTCTCTCTTGGATTGTGGGCAATACTTTTCTCATCAATCACAGGATGCTTGACATTGAAGAACCTAAATTTTTTATAATGGAAATAGGGGTTACTAGAATTAGTGCCCTAGCAAAGTCATTTATCAATGAAATTCAAACAATTTGTATATTATTTTTTAAAAACAATTGTTTTAAAGAAGGGGGGGCGGGTTCTTTAAGCAAACAATCATCAACCCCTATTTAAACATGAATCTAGATACTAATGCATTTCAAAATCTAATAGATATTGTTCGTATAAGCACCATGTGATTGCAGAGTTCTATCATGGTTTAATCAAAATATTCAATTCATGCTAGTGCTTCCACTAATTTGAATACGCATGTATTATGAATTTGCTACCTTTGCCAACTGAAACACACTTTCTGAACCCAAGCATGGCAAACTGTAATAAAACAATACAACTAATAAAAATTTGCCACATAGCCCAATTATAAGAATTTCAAAGAACTAGGATTCAAGAATATTTCTACTTATACTTGAGCTAGTTTCCATATGTATGGTGACACATGATTTATGTCAGATTTACATAGAAACAATGGTCACCAGTTCAAGTATGATGAGGAACTCTTACCAAAAGAATTATGATGAGAAACATGATATTGCTATCCACATGGTAATTCACCAAATCCCAATGGCTCCACAATGATTTTTCAATTCAGAGCCCACTTTAACAAGTAACGTGGGGCCTCACATAAGGTCCCTAGCATCAAGCGACCAAACCTTTATTAAAATAGATGGTCAAAGCAATATATCAATTTATTTTAGTTTTTTAGCCATGGTATACGTAATATAACAAAAATATATTACTAGAGACGGACGAGCATCAACTAGAATCATGAAAGAAACTTCTAAAAATAAGTATTCAAAAATATATTCTATTCAGTACTATCATTTGGACTTGTTTGGAAGTGACTCTATATCTGCTCCAATTTTGTCAGATGCTTATGATCCTATCCATATTAGAATTTTGTAGTATAGGTGGTTCCAACGATATCAATATCAATTGATATATATATATATATATATATATATATTGCCGAATGCTTATCTAATATATATATAAAAAAATAGAGATCTCTCAATGAAAAAGCCTCCGTTTGACACGTGGACATTTAGAAGCAAGGAGAGGGAGCCGTGTGGATCGCCCAAGCTTCCCTATTCGATCGCTTTTTCAAGTCTTCCACCCGATTGTGACTCTTGAGGACCGGTGAGTTTTGTTCTCTTTTGTTGTTTTTTTGTATTTCTGGTGTGGATTGATTGGGATAATGGTGGAGATCGGGAGGTTCTCCTTCCACAACCATTGCCGGTGGCTGTCGAGGTTCATCTCGACCCACAGGACCCTTTTTTTGGTGGCCTGGGTCGTGGGGTTCGCGACGGTGTTCTTGTGGCAGAGCAGCTCCATCGACGGGCTCATGTTCTTCCGATGGGCTTTACCGGACAAGGCGGCACCAAGGCTCCATCCGTTTGACATGTGGATGTTTAGAAGCAAGGGGAGGGAGCCGTGTGGATCGCCCAAGCTTCCCTATTTGATCGTTTTTTCAAGTCTTCCATCCGATGGTGACTCTTGAGGACCGATGAGTTTTTTTTTTTTTGTTATTTTTTTGTGTTTCTGGTGTGGATTGATTAGGATAATGGTGGAGATCGGGAGGTTCCCCTTCCACAACCATCGGTGGTGGCTGCCGGGGTTCATCTCGACCCACAAGACCCTCTTTTGGTGGTTTTGGTCGTGGGATTAGCGATGGTGTTCCTGTGGCAGAGCAGCTCCATTGACAGGCTCTTGTTCTTCCGGCGACAATATCATGGACTTTGGTGGGGTTGGTGATGGAGTGACGCTGAATATTGAGGCATTTGAGGTGCTTCTGGTGGGGGCGTGCGGCATTATGAGTGGAATGGCGAGGAGGAAAAGGGTCTTTATCTTTAATTTTTTCTGCCTTCCCTTTGCTTTCATTGATTTTTCCTCTATTTTTTTATTTTTTCTGTATTTTTTCATCCTTGGGAGCCTTGATCGGGTGGGAGACCTTGAGGTCGAGCAGCTCAATGCGGTGCCCAAAGTAGAGGAGGTCGACGGCCCAGAGGTCGAGGAGCTCGGACATCCACAGAAGAAGATTAGGGAAGGAAGAAAAAGAATAAAAAAAAGAAAAGAGAAAAAGAAACAAGAAAAAGATAAAAAAAAATTTAAAAAAAAATAATAATAATTTTTTTTTATTATTGTGAACTTTATTGTTGAGGCTTCTTGATTTTTTTTTATTTGAACTTATCTATAGTTAAATAAAAAATTTAAGAGCAATAATTGAGATTTAAAAAATAGTTATCTAATATATGATTGATTATAAATTATTTTTTTAAATAATATTAATTAATTATAAATTTTTAATTATTTCTTATATTCAAAGAATAGATACTGATCATCTGGTATTCCGTAGATTGGATACATCAATCTTAGAGAGAGGATCAAAATAGTAAAAGAAGAGATGGAAAAAAAATTTAAAGTTTAGATTTTTAATTTTTTTTTAAAATTTTTTTTATAATTTATATCTTCAAAATTTTAATATTAATTTTTTTAATTTTTAAAATTTAAATTTTTCACAACTCATTAATTGGAGATACACTCATCGGTATCTCATAAAACTATCATTTATCATTATATTGCTATATTTTTACTCCATCTCAAGCTCTAAGATGCTGCGGCCATTGATGATAGTGGTGGCCGATGGTTGATATTGTCAACTTTATTATTGAAAGAGTTGGGGGGTATGCGAGAAGAGGATTGAAAGATAAGGAGAATAAGAGATAGAAAGATTTAAAAAATGATAAAAAATAAAAAAAATAAAAAATTATGAATTTATGAAGGAGCTTCATGGAATCAAAATTGTTGATTATCATAAAATTTATCTGAAAAAAATAATCACATATCGTGTATCGCATGGGATTCTAAACTAGTGGTTGTATGTATATTAATAGTTGGTTTCAATAATATCAATATATATATATATATATATATATATATATATATATATATATATATATATATTACCGAAGTGGTTGTATGTATATTAATAGTTGGTTTCAATAATATCAATATATATATATATATATATATATATATATATATATATATATATATATATATATATATATATATATTATCAAATGTCTATGGTTGTATGTATATTAATAGTTGGTTTCAATAATATTAATATATATATATTATTAAAATCAACTATTAATATACATACAACCATAGGCATTCGATAATATATATATATATATATATATATATATATATATATATATATATATATATATATATATATATAAAAGGTGATAAAAATAATGATAAATATTTAATAAATTTAAATTGATAGGGACGTGCACTAGTTTTTAACCGACGAGTCGCTGCTTTTTAACTTCAGGGCTGTAAGATCCCTTACACCCTTGGACTCATACAAAGTAGCTGGATTCGGGGGAAAAAAAAAAAAGAAAAAAAGGAAAAAACTTTGTGATGCATGCAGTCCGGGACACCAGCTATCAAGCACCTAACAAAATCCATCCGTCAAAACCCATTCAATACCTGAAATTTGTGGTGGTATGGACACCAGTTCGTGATACGTGGGCCTGTAACAAATTCGATCCATGAGAATAAGTTATCCTGCCCAACCCTACGGCGGGATAAGGTCCCAAGAAGGCAGGAATAGACCTTCTGAAATTGACCCTTGGGGCCTATAAGTCTCATCCCACACTACCAAGTGAGGCTCCAAGAGATTAGAAGCTCAGTAGAGTGATAGGGAGAAAGAGGGTGAAGGAGATGGGGAAAGGTGGTGAAGGAAGTGGAGATGGTAAGGAGGAGAATATGGCAGCCTGGTTGGTGTCCATCAACACCCTTAAGATCCAACCTTACCAACTTCCACCTCTTGGTATCCATCACCTCTTTTCGTTCTTCCTATTATTTCTTCTCCCATTTTTGTTCTTCATAAGATGATAATAGTTTTGTTTTTCTGGTGCATGCATGGCTTGTCTTGCATATGTATATCGTATGTGTTATGAGTTTGACCTGCTTTCTTTTGATTTTCTTATGTCATATATATGTTTTCAGTGAATTCATCTTAAGTTTTTTTTCTTTTCAAATTTTTTGTGGATAAACCAGTGGTGTTTAAGCGTGATGATGATTGTGATGATCACAGTTTGTGTTTTCGAGATCCTCTTGAAAAAACTGATTATCATTCGAGGGATTACCTTTTCTTTCCTTTCTTATGTTTTGATCTTCTATGCAGACAAGATTAATGGTGAATTATTTTCCCTTTTAAATTTTGTGGATAAACTGGTGGAGTTTAAATATGATGGTGGTGGTCGTGATGATCATGGCTTACTGTGCTTTCTAGATTAAAACATGCCAAACTTCATTGATCATGTTATAATTATCATCCTAAGGATCCTCTGTCTTTTCTTGAATAACAAAATTGACTGTTTTCAGGTCCTCACGATGTTCGGGTGCGGATGAAGGCTGTGGGTATCTGCGGAAGTGATGTTCATTACCTCAAGGTTCATCTCTCCATCTCCACAGATCTTACTCCGCCTAGAAACTGCAAAGCAAGAGGGAGACCTAATCCACTTTAAGAATTTGATGTTATCTCCAGGGATATGATATCTTCCGGAATTATTAGTTGTGTATCTCTGTTCATTAGTTAGTTGTTGGGTCTGTACTGAAGTTCCATTAGTCAATAGACACAACTGCTTCAGAGGTGATGTTGTTATAGGAATTATAATTTACCATTGAAGGGATGTTTATAGATAGAAAATAGACTGGTACAAGAGATAGCTATTTCATTTCTCAAGATAATTAGGTTTTAAGAGAACTACATAAACAGTGGCATATCATTGAATGTGAGAGCTATATTAGAATTTAGGAAGTCTGATCATGGACAAAAAAGTTGGGTGAATTGTTAAATATAGTTTGTTGAGATCTACAGGTTGCAATTCTGTAAAAGAGCAACTTGAGAAGCATGGATGTTTGTTCATCAACAGTCGAACAGGCTGTGCATTCTGTCCTAGTGATGGGTTAAATAGAGACTGATCCTATATGAGACACATATTTGATATCTGATATTTGTAGTAGTAGGGTACATGTGATAAATTGGTGTCATTCTAATGTATACTGGAATATTCTTATATGAGTAGGATGGGACATGGAGTATAGTGTGATGGAAGGGTTTGGAGATAGGAGTATGATGGAACACTTAGCACTGAATCTGCACAACTTTATAATCCAGTGTGAGCAGGTAAATAATATAATATTTCGAATGGTGTTGTAGTCTTTCAGAAGTTGTTTAGGAGGACAATAGATATTTGTAAGTCTCTAAGAAAGAAGGCAAGATTGGTGTTCAAAGAACTTTTTAGGTGACATAGAATGAACCTTCTTTTTTGCTCAAAAGACATTACAGAAAATTTTCCTGCAGAGAGTCTAATCACAGAGCATAGGCTAATAGTTTTGAATGTATGCAAGAGAAAAGGGAAAGAAATCACTCAGATGTCTAGGAATGATTGGTGGTTTTACAAGGAGAAAATAGTGCTTCAATATCCTTTTTGAGTATACTTGTTGAAGAAGGGAATGCATGCTGAAAGTTTGCACCAGATTATATGGTAAACAGAATTAAAAGAAGAGAAATTCTTGGGATTAGACACCTCTAAATTCTTGTTTTATTAGCCATTATTACCAATAAGTCTATTGATTAATTGAGTTTTACATATGGATGTAGTTATTAACTTATATTGTTAATGTTACTTGAAACTGCAGACAATGAGATTAGCCCATTTTGTTGTCAAAGAACCTATGATAATTGGGCACGAGTGTGCTGGGGTTATAGAGGAGGTGGGCAGTGAGGTGAAGTCCCTGACTGTAGGTGACCGTGTGGCATTAGAACCAGGGATCAGCTGCTTACGCTGCAAGTACTGCAAGGGTGGCCGTTACAACCTCTGTGAGGAGATGAAGTTCTTTGCCACTCCTCCTGTTCATGGTTCCTTGGCTAATCAGGTATTTATATTTTTGAGAATTTTTCAATTCTTTACCCCATCGTTGGCTTCTGTTATAATATATATAATCGGTGCTTTAAAAGCAAGGATTACATAGCAAATATTACTACATAAATTAACTCCAATTAACCTTGATAACCATGTTGATGTTAAGTAAATCCATTTAGCCAGACTTATACTATCATGCTACTCATCCAAAAGGAAACTGTAGGAATAAAATAGATTAAAAAAAAAAAGCTCTTTTTGGTGGAATCATATCCTAGTACATTCTACCTTTCTTCTGTAGATAGAATAATGCATGATTGTAGAGCAGGACTGGCAGTCACAATTCTCATCTCCTAGCTTCAGAGTCTCTTAATATTTTTTATGCTATAAATTTGAAGGTTTTATATTCTTCTGCTTTACTCATCATTTATTCATGCGTTTCCCTATTTAACAATTATTATATCAGAATTGCAGCAAAGCTTTCAGATTCGGGCTAAAATGATTTCTTGCGGGATGCTAATTATCTCTCTCATTTCTTGGCAGGTGGTGCATCCTGCTGAGCTCTGTTTCAAGCTTCCGGACAATGTAAGCTTGGAGGAAGGGGCAATGTGTGAGCCCCTCAGTGTTGGGGTCCATGCATGTCGTCGTGCTGGTGTTGGTCCAGAGACAAATGTGCTTATCATGGGAGCTGGACCGATAGGCTTAGTCACAATGTTTGCAGCTCGTGCTTTTGGTGCTCCAAAAATAGTTATAACAGATGTTAATGATCATCGTTTATCAGTTGCAAAGTCTCTTGGAGCAGATGATATTGTTAAAGTTTCTACAAACATGGAGGTTTTACTACTTTTCTCTTCCTTTTATGTTTCCTTGTTGCTTATGGTATGAATTGCCATAAAATTCTCACTTTCCCTCTGTTACCAACTTTGAAAATATTTTAACATCTGATGAGAGCCTTTTACTTATAAATGTAACATGAACTTAATATTTTCTTTCCCTTTAATTATGTCTTATATGTCAGTAGCTATCTTGATTCCTTGTTCCTGTCCCTTATTTTTTCCTAATTTGTCAACACCATGTGCACTCTCTTGTATGACAAGCTCTTACATATGAGTTAATTGCATAAAAGTACAATGGAAGGTTGCTTTAACTTTAGATTAACAAACACATTGTAAATGAAACATGATGTAGATTGCTTTTCATCCTAGGAAGCACATGCTGAGAACTTGTAGTAACAAAGAGAGTTAATTTTTGTTCTACAGAAGATCACATCCTACTCAGGGCTTCCAGAACATGAAACTAAGTTCCTGTTTGGTGTCCCTTTATTTAGCACATTTTCTGTTTTTAGACTCAAAGCATGTAAAGCTAAAAAAAGAAAAAAAAACTTGTTTGGTACTCCTGTTTTATTTTCTATTTCTTAAAAATATTCTCAAAATTTCTGAAAAGGGTTAAAACAAAAAATATTGGTTTCACCTTTTCTAGAAACAGAGAACTAAAATGAATTAGAACTTGTTCCAATGGTTGTTTCCATCTGTGTGGCAACCATAGGTTCTGTGTTAGATCCTTGGGTGGCGTATCCCAAAAATTCAACTTGGATAATTATGGTATAGATTTGGCTCCTTCCCTTTTTATAAAGGAGAGGGAACTAAAGTTTTTAGGTGGAAACCCCACTTCTTGATATCCTTTCCACCACTGCCATGGCCAACACAACAGCTACTGCTGGCACAGCCACTGCCACCACCACCACTACTGCCGCCACCGCTGCCTCTTCGACCACTATCACTGCATTGCTGCCACCTCCATCACTGCTGCCATCACTGCCACCACTTTTGCCACTTCCTCCACTAATTACTACCAACATGATCACCTCCACCATTGGCACAGCCACTGCCTGCATGCTGTTGTCACCATCGTCACCATCATTCCCATTGCCACTGCCATCTGGTGGAAAAGGGATTAGTTTTTGATTTTTTTTTCCTTACAAAAATAAAATAATTCATTATACCAAACATGTTTATGCTTTTTGAGAATTTTAGAACAAAATGGAAACATAATTTTTTCAATGTTTAATTTTAGAAGAAGGAAAAGTGAAAGTGCTTGCAAATGCAATGTAAGTTACCAAGTTACTAACTAAAGTTCTTGGAGAGGGCAAGAAAATGCCGTTCAATAACAATGGGCATTTTCACAAGTATGGCTTTTTAACTTTTTGGTCCTTGACAATGAATTATGACTCAAGACTCATCAATTAGTTTCATCAGCTATATGTCTTTCTTTCATTTTAAGTTTAACTGCATGGTGGGGGGACGCAAAGTTTTGAATCTCTGATGCCAAAATACACTTCCTAGGAATTAGAAAGCAAGATTTATGAACAAAATTTTCACCAAAGATATCCCTAAAGTAATGTTTAAGAACAACAATTTCCGACTTCCTACTGATGAATGAAGTTGTCATCTGAGAGAGGATTGCTGTTATTGTTTTACTTTTCTTGACAAATGAGAACTACTTATTTACATATGCTAGCATAGTTCATGCTTTGATATACCTAATTTCTTACACACGGTTTGTGTGGCCAAAATGTGGTTATTGTTGTGAGTGGGGACACTACCGAGTAGTGACCCTGGTGCACTGATGAGAGGTGAAATTCAATTTGCAAGTGCATTAGCATGAATGTTTATGTAGGTGAAAGAACAAGGTGATATTTCAACATTCAAAATCTTGATACAATTTTATGCATGTTTAGCAATGGACATGTCATTTGAAGAACATTTGATACAATAAATTGAGATATATTGCCATCTTTATAGGAGTATGTAAAATGTGTTGTCAAGAAAGGGTTTATGCAAGAGGCTTGGTAGAATCGACATTACATGGAAAAGGGCAAGGAATTATATTGACTCATGATACATCCTACAGAGGATTCAGAACAAAGCTAACAATCCAGAAAGTAGTCAAAGTTGATAACAATTATTTATTATTTATTAAAATTATGTAAATCATGAAGTTGTAATTCATAGTTGTTGCATTTGCATTTGCACCAATTGTTTTTTGCGTGACTTCTTGTTCGTAAGTTTCTCTCTTTATTCTGTAATAGGATGTTGATGAGGACGTTATTCAAATACAAAAGGCTATGGGTGCTGATATTGATGTCACCATAGATTGTGCTGGTTTTAGCAAAACAATGTCGACTGCTCTCAATGCTTCTCGTGCTGGTGGTAGAGTTTGCCTTGTGGGAATGGGCCACCATGACCTGACTGTCCCCCTTACTCCTGCTGCAGCAAGGTATTGTCATTTCCATCAACACTCCCCTAGTTCTCATTTATCGCCATGAGAGAAAATGCCATCTAACCTTGTTTCTTGGTTTTCCCTTTTTTTTTTCTTTCAAAATAGGCTATTGAACTTAATAAGATGAATATTCTGTCATGAACTTGATGTGGCAATTGCTTATATTTTAATACTATCTTTTGACACAGAGAGGTTGATATAGTTGGTGTCTTCCGCTACAAGGACACTTGGCCATTGTGCATTGAGTTCCTGAGGACTGGAAAGATTGATGTAAAGCCTTTGATAACTCACAGGTTTGGATTTTCTCAGAAGGAGGTGGAGGAAGCTTTTGAGGTCAGTGCTCGTGGTTGTGATGCAATCAAGGTGATGTTTAATCTGTAGCTGTCAAGACATGAGCCATGATTGTAGTGTCTGGATCTGTATCTAATGTTGTTTGAATAGAATAACGGTTTGATGCCATACTATGAGATAAAAGTGAATCCAGTGAGTGTATGAGTTTAATCTGTAGCCGTCAAGACATGAGCAATCAGTGTAGAGTCTGGATCTGTCTCTTGTTGTATGGGAATAATGGTTTAATGTATCCTATGGGATAAAGTTAGTACAGCCTCTGTATAATTAAGAGTTCCATTGTGGTGTTATAATGAGATTTCTTGTGTTTAACATCCTCTCTCTATACTCCTTTACTTAAAAATCCAATTTTCTTTGCGTCTGCTTTCTTGTTTAACGTGTCTTTTTCCCCCACTGCTCCTTACTAGAAATTCATCTTCTGTTATCATCTGCTTTCAAACTATCAAGTGCTGATCAGATTGCAGCTATTGACATTTTAAACGCAATCTTCATTTGTTTTTCCTTAATGTAAAACATAATCTATGTTTAGCCAAAACTATATCTGAACTGCTTTGAATGTCAAAGCGAAGAGTTCCAAAATTTCTTTAATAAAATGATATCCACTGTTTTTGTCAATAAGAAAATGCACTCTATGATCAAACATATAAGAAGTGCAAAATGATTCTATCTGGTTAATAAATGCTTCCATCATCTTTATTTCTTGTTGTTGCAATGGCAGGGAGAATAATGAACTAAGAAGGAAAAAGAGAGAAGAACAAGGGCATAGAATATTTATGTGGGTTTGGTCTATTGATTTACATCCATGATCAAACACGGTGCAAAAATTTTACCATATAAAAAGGAAGATTACAAAATACAAAATTCCTTCTAAGCTTTAGCCTCCGATACACCTAATTTCTAGAAGGTATTCAACAATAAGATTAGTTCACGAGCAAAGTGGAGGAGAAAAATGTCCCTTTTTGCCTTTCTACAGCCTCTAAACTTGAGACATGATAGTCTTTAAAGTTTTCAACTTTTGCTTTGATGGTTGCTTCAAAAAGTTGGTTCTTGTTATGCTAACATCTAATCCTTCTCTCTATCTATCTATGGGTGCATTTGTGTGTTTGCAAAAATTTAAATTATCATATTTCAAAGAGGTAATACTTCATTTATTTCGGTAATCCTTTTTTTTTTCCCTCCATCTTGCTCAGCGAGGTTTAGTGATAAGCATGTACCTTTTGCTTCAACAATGATCCAAAGAATTTCAATGCATGCTTACTATGTTTTTCTATGCAAGCAGATAGATGATAGAGTACTTTATGATCTATGTAGGTGAATAGATGATAGAGGACAAAGTATTTTGAGATTTGTGCAGGTGGAGGGATGATAAAGATTTGAGTGCTTTGAGATCTATATAGATGAATAAAGGATAATATATAGAGTGCTTTGAGATATATATAGGTGGATGGATGATAGAGAATAAAGTACTTTCAAATCTGCATAAGTGGATGAATATGACTGAAGATGAAATGCTTTGAGACTCATGCAAATGGATAAATGATGAAGGATGGAGTGCTTTGAAATCTATACAGATAGATGGATGATAAGGATGGAGTACTTTAAGATCTATGTAGATGGATGTATCATAAGGAATGGAGCACTTCTAGATCCGTGAAATCTATGGTTTAACTTCTGTAAATTATTAGTATTTTGGCCTTTGTTCTCACTTCATTAATGTTGTCAGTATCCAAATGGATGGCTGGCTCATATTGCAACGAAAATGAAGTTTTAGTGGCTAATTGAAACTCTTTAAACTTTTGGGATATCAATGTAATTGGCCCAAACTTGGAGGGGTGGCTGTAAATTTTTACCAAAACTAAAGACTTTAAATTGTAAATCAACCCCATGCATCTGTAATCCATAATGATTATTGAGTATGGCTTTATCATTTCAAAGAACATATGATACACAAAAGCAATGCTATTTGTTATACCATATTTGGTCCATTCGAAGGCGTGGCTGACACATGGCATCATAACCTGATAGTTCAAAGCACGTGGTTTGAGTAACCTTATGTGACCCTAATAGTGTCACAAACATCGGTGCCTAACCAATAACCGCATAAGATCGGTAACGTGGTGATGCCTATATTGTTGAATTTCCATCAATCCCATACCACTTCCGCCTGGGCTCCCTATAAGCGGTCGCTCAGATCGGACAAGCACATAGCGAATGGATCTCGCTAGGTTGGCATCTCACTGCATGGACCCACAATCTCTCTGGACGTGGGCGACAGGCTCTGCAACAGCCTGACGACACCCACTACTCCATCAAATGTAGGTGACAGGCTCTGCAATTGCTTATGACACCCACCATCCTAGCTTTGACAGTCACTATCTCAACTCTGGTAGATGCCAGCCATCTAGCAGACCCCCTCGGACAAAAAAAGGGGGAGGCTAGGGGAAGAAAGAGAAGGGGAGAGGTGCTCCCCCTCAGAAGACAGAGAGGATTTTGGACTCAACTCTCTCTCACTCCACCTTTCTCTTCTGTTTCATCTCTTCGATCAACAGACTTAATCATCAGAGGATCTCCTGTCGGAGAACCCCATCATCTTCTCCGGTGTTTTCAGACTTTTCTTGCTGGTCCGTGGTGCTCTGATCATAGACCGGCTACTCTAACTCGGCAAGAGCCAACACTATTTGGTCTAGCTACTCTCGCTGCATCATCTAGTCAGAAAACTGTAGCAATAGATTGGCACTAGAGAAAAAATATTTTCGAACAGTTTAGCCCCATTCCCAAGAGAAAGATGGTGAAGATCAAGTTTCAGGACCATGATGCCATGCCAGCAGTCATCTCTACGTGGCGCTCTTATGGAGGAACCACCCCCAATGGTCTGCCATCGATCACCAGAGCCAAGCACCATGGTGGGGCAAGTCTGAGCATCTGTAGCTGCTACATAATAGTCACAGCACAATGATGCCGCAAAGACCTAAGCTCCCCGGATAACCCCATCCCGATGGAGCTGCAGGCCCCCAGATGGGCACAAATCAGGGCATCGATGTGCGAACATGGCTCAAGTTCTACGTTAGTGGTTCCAACCAACCAAGTTGACTCTACTTTGCTCGTCTAGACATCCTCAAGCCTTAAGAGGAAGTAGTCGGCCAAACCGACTATCGTGTTAGATGTGTGTCTTAGAAGCTAATCTGATTGACACATTATATTTTTTTAGGATATAAATTTATACTTGACTCATTTATTTATTAATAAAATTGGATAATTTTCTATTCTATTCTTGTTATGTGTCATTGAATCATCCAAGAAATGAATAAAATGATGACACATATTCTTAAGAGTTAAGAATTTGAGATATATGTCATTAATGGTTAATTTTTAAATTACTCCCGATCGATGGATCATCACAGGGACGGTGAGTGATCCAGTGAGGTTGGTACACGGATTGCTTCTCTTAGAATAGACAAGTCTCGAGTCAACAGTGTGAAGATACTAAACGAGAGTGCAGATGATTGTTAGAGAATAATAGTACTGAGCATGATCAAAAATGAGAAATTACTTGGATGTCTACTCATTCATCAGTAACTTTCTCGATGCAGTAGTTGTGTGAATAATTTTTTGACTTACGATGCCTCGGCTATTCATAATAAGATTGTTGTAGTTTGACTATACATTTACTTGGTCTCCTAGTCATGTGGATCCTTACGATGTATATTGGCTACAGTAGGTTTGATGTAGGAGAGGATGCACACTTAGATGGGATCTATCGACCTTAATAGTTAAGGAGTAGTCCTAAGTGATTTATGAAGCTGAGTTCCTAAAGACCATGACCACGACGATGTGATTAATAGAAAAAAATTTTCATGAGAAATCATGAGTTGAACTCAAACTAATTAAATCTTATATACGACAGATTTGATGAGTTTTTCATAATCTCTGTCTTGTCGAGACTCACAATAAAAGAACTGAATCATACGTTAACTACATCTAGAGGTTCAGACTCTTTCATTCTACTGGATTGTTACTACATGTTGTTAGGTGTCACTGATAGATCGTGAGAATTGTGAGAATTAATTGATGATCAATAATTCTCAATGGATGAGTTGAAATTATCCTAATCTATTGAAAATTTTTTTAATAATATTCATAATGGAGATCATGATATGTCTCACTATCAGACAGAATAGAATCTATAAGGTTACACAAAAAAAAAATTTGACTTGATCAAATAATTGAATTATAAATTTGATTCATGAATAAATCTAATTATCAATTTGATTGATGATTGGACTAAGTTATAAAAATTACAAGAGATGACTTACTAAAAGTTAGTAAGTTAGAGGAAGAACAATGAGTAAGTATTGCTGAATTAATCATTAATTATTTGATTTGATCATTTAATTAATGATTGGGCATCATACAAATTAAAATGAATTTAATTTGGTTCTAATTGGTTCTATTCCTAGTCGAATAAGGATTTGACTAAACTTATTTCAATTTGGTTCAGAACCAAAGTAGAATAGGGTTAGGAGGACTGAGACTCTCTCTCCTCTTACACACCAACACGAGGAGTGCTGACCAAAAGAAATAAGAGGCCAATGCCCCTCTTGTGCTTTGGTGTGCATGAAAAATAAAAGGAAGAGAGAGGGCGCAACCAAGGGTTGGTGCACCCCCTGTGTGGATCTCTCTCCTCTATCTCTTATCTCTCTATCCTAATTTATATTAAAGTTTGAATTTAATTCAAATCTTTGAAATCTAGATTTGATTTGAATTAATAGGATAGATGGATAAGGGATTGGAGTCTATAAATAAAATCAAGTTGAGAGGATATCCAAAAACTAACAATAGATCCATCTCCCCTCTCTTTTTGTTGCTGCCCACCATCCTCACCTTCTTCTTGGTGTGGCCCAAAAAGGAAAGCCCTTTTCCTTACTCTCATTCATCATCTTCTTCCTTGGTTCTTGAGATGAAAAGAAGAAGTAATCAGATTTGATTTGAAGGGAGGAAGAGCTGCAAGAAAGCTGGCATCCCAGTGATCTTCAAATTCTCCTGATCAAGATCAGTCCTGTATGGATACCTGTAGAGATCAGATGCTTATGCGGTTTCAAAAAATCTCAAGACACATCCATGATTTTCAGATCGTAGTGAAAATCTATTTGCACAAAGATAAAATTTAGGTCTCAATAAAATAGATCTAAATCTTATATATATAATGATTGCTAGGCATGAGATATGATCTCTATACATGCTAGTTAGATTAGATCTAATTAGATTTAAATTATTTAAATCTGAAATTTCTTATTTCGCTGCATGAAAATAAAATTTTTAAAATTTTACATACATACGAATCGCAATGAGATGGCGTTTCTTTCATGTCAGAGCCTCCTCTCGAGAAGGACTCCACCTCCAACCAATACCAGTGCTATTTAGATGGAAAGACAAACTTGAGAGAAATGTTTGGGCATTAAAATGCCTAAATGATGAATTTCGAAAGGTCAACTGTTGACGGAATGATGGCTCCATCCTCAAGACCCAACCACCACTCTCTTACAAAAGGAAAAAACCTCGAGCAGGATGATGCATGCATCCGCTTGGGATGCTGTGGCTATACCGGCTCTGAGATGAAGCCTCCGACATGAATGTCTCATTCATCCCCTCGACAGGGCTCACCCAAAAGATCACACAAGCCTCTTAGTGTAGGCCCACAAGCGAACGAGCGCTACAGGAGATGCAACAATACACTGGATGATACTCCAACCACCACACACTACTAATGGTCCCATGAGACTAGATCCCTTCTACCTTCTAACACTGTACAAGAGGGATCATCACTGACTTTAGCCCGATGCCCCCCCCTCTCCTGTGGATGAACCCCGCAAGTGCACTGTCAACTTTGACCCAACATCCCCCCACATCAACTAAAGGAGAGAAGAATCATCATTAGCTTCAATCCGATGCCCCTTCTCGCCCATGGGTGAAGCGAGCGAGTGCATCACCGACCTCCACTCGATAACTCTCTATGCCTGCTTGAGATATTCATCATGACAACGACCACATGGAGCTTAAAGAAAAGGCACAAAAAAAGTCCTCTCATCTAGAATAGAGTTATTATTATAGAGATAACAACAACAACAAAGAAAAGCTGTAAAAAAGAAGCTACATCAGTATCCTCTATCTTCGACTGCCAGCTATAAAAATGGGCTCGAGCTGCCCTCAAAAGTAATCGAAGATATTCACATGAGGTGCTATGTTGGTGAAGGTCGCAGCCTCCTTGAAGAGCACTTTGACAGCATAGCAGACGTTCTTCTCAGAGACATGTCCACCTCATGGATGCTCCACTAGAGGCTATTGGAGAAGCCACCTCACCAAGGAGGAAGGATCAACCCCATGGAGAGATGACTAAAGACCTCTTGGTCGAGTGTGATGCGAAAAGAACCTCCAATGACTGCCAACCTGAGTCCCTTATTAGAGCAACAGAGTGTTCCCAATGCTTCCTAAGCCAAGCCCAAGCCATTGCTACAATGACCCTCTCTCGGACACCTAGCAGCAGTCCGATAAAAGACACAAATTTTTTCAGTCATGAAGAAGACATCCACCATCTCCCGATGGCTGTGGAATAGCACTATCATGCCATGAAAGACCACTAACAAATCTCTACCTAAAGGGAAATGAAGAGTCCTTTATAAGGAGAGCCAAAGTCGAACTCTCTCAACCACTCCCATTGCCAAGCGACAAGCATCGTCGAGTAAGTGGTCTTGGAAATCACCCAAATCGATAGCTAGAGACTCAAGCCACCTATCTCTGCAAACCATTATTGTCAGGATACGCTATGCTGAAGGTGTGATATCTTTGGGATTCTATGAAAATGACCTCCCAGATACTAGGTTGACCAAATTCACCAACGATGGCAAAATAGATCCATCGGCTTTCCCTCGAAGAGTCATAAGACTTCTGTGATGCCACGGGGGCACCCGATGTCCTCTCTCGCAACTCCTTCCCATCAACTCTTAGAGAGAATGTGAGAGCTTGATTCTTCAACCTCTTGTGAGGGTCGACCCCACTCCCTCAAATAATCAAAAAATCAACCTACGACATGCTTCGATAGCCGGAGGCCATAGTCGAAGAATAGCGACAACATCTTCTCCACCATCTGGAGAGAAAAAGTGTTACTAAAAGAAATATCCAGTGCACATTAATGCCGTCACTCCAAAAGTTTGTGCCTCCAACGAACCCACCACTATGCGGACAACAGAGCAAGGACTTGAGGATGAGCGCCTTGTTTTCTCCCTCAATGAGAACTTTTTAGGGGACAACATGTTGAGAAAAATACCTTGAGATTCGATCTATAATAAATCCAAAATAAGGTCCAAGATGATGAACGAAATCAATGAGTCTAAGAACAGCCCAAATAGAGTCCAGACGGAGGAGATACGCATGTGGGAACACTAGTACTGCCCCCGGGCCGTTGAAGGGGCTACAGACCGGTGCAAGCGGACGGTGACACAGACCGACGGTGACACGGGCCGGGCCCGACAATGCAGCATGCTGGGCCAGCCCAGGCGAGCGTGGCCCGCAAGCCCGGGTGCTAGCCCGCTCGATCCACTGTGGACCACACTGCATCGTAGTCTACCAGGTAGCAGGTGGATCGGATGGTAGGGATTGCTCTAGGAGCGATCCGATGGTAAGAGATATTAGCACTAACGGACGGTCGAGATGAGCTTCAGGCATGATCAGACTGTGGCTGTAATTGCATGATCCAATGGCAGCAGTGAGTTTGCGCAATTGGATGGCTGGCGATGCTTGCAATGGAGATCGGATGGTTGAGGTGAATGCATGATCCGATAGCTGATGTCACAACAGATCGGGATCAAATGGCTGGGATCTGATCTACCTCTGATCAGGACTGTGGGCTCATGATCTGCATGATCGGATGGCTCTAATTGGAGCTGGTCACAATCGGACAATCTAGAAGGGTTCTAGAGTTTGTTTTGGACTTGATATCCTAGTGTAATACTGTTTTAACGATTTTGGAGCCTATATAGCTTGATTGATGAGCTGTTTATTGCATAGGATAGTTGATGATATTTTGATCATGCAGAGAGGCTTCAAGAGAGATTTTAAAGAATTTTGTTAAGAATTTTAAGGCTTCTTATTGAGAGATCTTTGTATAAAGATTGAGTGGTGAGTTTTTCTTATATTTATTTAATTTTTTTTCTCTCATAGTGAAGCTTGCATGCCCTGTGAAAGTAGGCTTGAGGCCAATCCATGTTATCTTGATTTGTTTGTGGTATTTTTCTCTATCTTTCTTCTTTCTTTCTTTCCCAACAAGTGGTATCAAAGCACAACACAACACCAACCTCATAACTTTAGTGCAAAGTGATACTCGAATCGAGGAGGATGAAGTCCAACTTTGAGAAGAAGAAGAGAGGAAGAACAGCGATAAAAAAAAAAGTCCCACGGTGACGATCGTAGAGGTTCAAAACAAGGAGAGAATAATCACCCCAGACAACCGCAAAAGGAGCGGGGAACGAAGAATCCTTCACAATACTTCCACCACCATGCCCCTTTCTTTGACCTATGCATCCTGATCCTCACAAAGATCGGAGGCAAAGACTCAGCACAATGGCCCCCAAAAGTGAGAACACAAGAAGGACAGAAAGAAGTATCACCGCTTCCACTATGGTCATAACACCACAGGGGTCATCAACTAGAAGGCAATTCTAGAGATCTCGTCCATCGTGGATACCTTAAGAGTCAAAACAAGGACCTCACAAGAGGATCATGTTGGATCGATGTCGAAGCATGAGGCAACAACCTTGATGGTGACCCGACGATCGGAACCATGAACACAACCTGAAGATCTATTAGCGGCAAATGGAGCAGGGAACATGAAAGGTCAAGCGACGAGCTCTGAAACCATTAGTATTCAGTACAAAAAGATGCGAAGAACCCTGTTCTATTAGTGTGGGCATCCTCGACAACGTCAGGATGAAGGGAACTCCCAACCATAGTGATCCACCACTTCACCAGATGAGTTGGAGCCCGACTCCCATTGCAAATCTTTGAAGCGAGAGTTCAGGATAGGATGGCATCGTATCAACTGTAGATAGCTGATTACTATAGAGCTTGCACCGAAGCCGATGTCTCCCAACATCTTCCGACCTGAAGACCCTATGCTCGAACAGACTAGAGCATCTAAATGCATCAAACACAGTGGACGAACCTCAAACTGGGAAGTACTGTGTCAGCTAATAGAAGTAGATAGACCTAGAGCCTACTTGTTAGCAACTCTTTCGTGACATCCAGCTTCTACAGACTCGATACTCTGAAAGACTTCAGGTACATCACCAATAAACAATGCAATTTCTTATGCCTTTTTCTTTGATAATGTCGTACATCCTATCAAGAAATTTCATCATAAGGTCTAGATGAACTGAGATTAGTCATTAGAGCAATGCTAAAACCCTCATGTGACCCCTCATCTGAGGACGATCCGAGCAAGAGCCATGGGTAACTTTGGTTCGATATTAGGTGACATCTCAAAGGAACCTTTCATGATAGCATTGGGACAACCGCACAAGATGCAAATGAAAAAGTGAAGAAATATTTTATTAGAGAAAAAGATTTTATTATTAGAGAATTTTGATCGAATGAAGCTCGTTACTACAAGATAAGAAAGATGACAAGTGCGGCCATCGTCCAAGCCCTACATGGGGTTGGCCCGAGCAGGACTCGATGGTGTCAGATTCATGGCCCTTGGAGATACTTTTGTCTTCATGATAAACCTCCAAGGAGGGCTGGAAGATGATATAAAAATCACATGGGGGAGTCAAACCACCCTTTAGAAAGGTCTGAGACCCTCCAAGGGAACAACATCAAGAGCAGTCCCAGCGGCCGCCACCATGACTTTGCAAGTAGGAGCACAAAAGTTTCCAACACCTCCTATGCCAAATGAAGATGCTACCCAATGCGCTCCTCTCTGACACACTCCTTTGAGATGAACCTTGTCTTCACAAGGGTGTAAGAAGGCCACACCAGGTGGGAGCAAGCGACAGTAGCACTCCAATAACCAAAAGGGCAACATCTCGAAAGGAGTCGTACCCTTATCACCTCCAACCACTCCACTAGCCATGGGATGCATGTCACTAGTGGAGAGGCTTGAAGGCTAAGCTGTAAAAAGTCAAAGTGCCAATTATCCCTTTCGGTACATCACCACCCTCAAAGAACATCCGACATTAAATGCCCGGGGTATGCATCCCATCAGCATGAAGGCCCAGCTCCCAAGGAAAAGAGGAGAACAAAAAAAAGGTGTGCGACACAACTCCAGATAAGTCAGAAGGTGATTAGATACATGCAGACGCCGACGATAAAATCAACATACCAACCTCTCGAAGATGCTTTGGCCTAGGCATCATGACTTCAACACACAGGTTGGTGAAGCACTGAAGATGCGAGAGAATACCAACTCGAAACAAGGCTTCCCGCAGATAAAGATTTTAGGAGGATGATGCAATGGCAAATGATTGCGATCAAGGTGATTGGCGAAAATGGCAAAGGCCGAAAAGATAGCTCGAAAACCACCTAAAAAATTTCTCCCCTGAAGTCCCAGACTATGATTTTTGAGGCAACCTAACTGCCTAAAAGGTTCGTCCGATGGCAAAGATCAGACACGCACTAAAATCAAAATCATGATTTTTGAAGAAACCTAACTTTCTAAAAGGTTCGTCCAACGATGAAGATCAGATGCACACCGAAGCCCCAAAACTATGATTTTCAAGAGCAATCTAATTACCTAAAAGGTTTGCCCAATGAAGGAAATTAGATATACACTGAAACCTCCAACCCATTGATTGTACGATCAAATGACATCGAAGATTTCAATAGAAGAAGGAAGAAACGAAGTGCAATCATGGAAGAGGTACCCATAGCAAAAGTTCATTCTTTCATTCAAAAGAAAAATATTTACATAAAAAATGGTACCAAATAGGCACTAAACAAAAAAAAAGAAAGAAAAGAAGAAGAAGAAAGAGAAAAAAAAATGGATAAAGATTCAATCCTTGTCCGAAGAGAATACCCCTACTTCTTTATCGCTGCTCTCCAGACTGAGATGGTGTAAGTCTAGCTGCGGCATCATATACTACAGATGGACCTTATAGTTCTCGAAGTCATATATGAAATCAATAGTGGAGGCATCAAGAAGCTTCTCCTTAAAGGCCTCAGAGGCCTTGTACTTCATGATGCAGTGGAGCCAGACCTCAACGAAGGCCTCCACAGAGGTCCCTTGGCAAACTACTCCCCCAGAGATGGAGAACCCCTCGCTCGAGGCCCTTGGAGGAAACAGCACCTAGGAGATGCTTGAAGGCTCAAGCGAGGCGATATTTGCCCTCTTGGACAGAGGCTTCCCCCTCAGAAAAGCCAACTTTTTCTTGGCTGCCTCCTTTATTGAGCATGACGATGGCTCCATCATGACAAAGCGCCAAAGGATGAGTGGAAGTCTCTTGGTGGATGCATCTGCTATAGGGAAGCAACCCATTCATACAGCTTTCGAGCGATGTGCACCCAACCAACCGACAATCAGGTTGCACCATGCGATCGGATCTAAAGCACCAAACATCAAGGCCATTAGTTACACCCTCATCCATTACGAATACTGACGAACAACTCTTGAAATGCTTCGAAGCTCATCTTAATCCTCCACGTGGCTAGCCAGGACAGGCCAAGGGTGACTCTCCGATGTGCTCCATCAAAGAATCCCCCAGCATTAATGGTGGATGGGGTTACGAAGCATCCTGCAAACAAATGCCTAGAAGGCCTAATGAATAGATTCACAGCCCGACTGCCTCCAAGATCCTAATTGGGGTGACACTAGTTAATGGGGTTCTTGAAATGCATCCAAAGAAAATCTTGGGCCTCTTCCAAAGACCAAACCAAAAGTCTCCGAACCGACTGAACCCGAGTCGATGCCATAGACCCCGAAGAGCCTATGGCAGTGACTCACATCAAAATCTCTTCAGGGAGGCCGACGATCTGAGAAAATGTTAGGATTTTGAGAAACTTTGTAGAACCACACCGATGTCCATCCGATCGCCCCTCTAGGCTATCGATGATGCAAAATTTGCAAGGACATCCACCAACTTCAGAGTCATAGTCCAAAGATAAGGAAATCAAAACTTGATGGATCACACTTCGACATCGACGGACGTCCAAGTTATTGGGACTCCCACCGTCACCAACTTGACAGCATGATCTCCCACAACAGCTGACTTATCGACACCAGCCCAATGTTGGATGAGGCCTAGCTGTTGCAGGCTTAGCAGTCATCACCAAGGCAATAACCAAAGGTCACTAAAGAGGCCACATCGACCACCAAGTTATAGTCAGACCTAGGAGCACCTGATGATTACAGACACCAGTCGATAAGTCACTTTGGTAGAAATCCAGCATGAGCCGCCACCAATCTAAGTCATCGTACAATCTTCACCACCTTAGCCCCAATATGAGGTAGTGTCTGACTAGTTCTACCATGTTAGTGGAATCTCACAACTACATTGAAGCTCACTCCAATGCACGACTTCAAAATTCAAAAGAAGACCTACTTTTCAGTGCAAAATACTTCGCACTAAGAAGTGGGGGGCAAAGTGTTATACCATATTTGGTCCATCTGAAGATGCATCCAATTTTTAAAGGCATCGTAGACATGTGGCATCATGACCTAGTGATACAAAGCACATGATCTGAGTAACCTCATGTGACCCAAATAGTGTCACAGACATCAACACCTAACCGATGATCGTACAAGATTGGTAATGCGGTGATGCCTACATTGTCAGATTTCCACCAATCCCATACCACTTCCACTTGGGCTCCCTATAAGCCATCCCCCAAATCTGACACTCTCAGGAGCATGCGGCGAATGGATCCTGCTGTGTCAGCATCTCACTATAGGACCCATGATCCCTCTGGATGTGGTGATAGGCTCTGCAACAGCTTGACAACGTCCACTGCTCTATCAAACATAGGTGACAGGTTGTACGACCGTCTCTAACACCTACCATTCTAGCTCTAACAACCACTACCAAAACTCTAGCGAACGCTAGCCATCTAGCAGACCCCCTCGAACAAAAAAGGGGGGGAAGCCAGGAGAAGAAAGAGAAGGGGAGAGGCGCTCCTCCTCAAAAGGCAGAGAGAATTCTGGATTCTACTCTCTCACTCCATCGTTCTCTACTGTTCTCTCTTTCTGATCGATATTAACTTAATCATTGGAGGGTCCCCATCGAAGAACCCGAACCATCTTCTCTGACATTCTCAAACTTTTCTTGCAAGGCAGTGGTGCTCTGATCGTAGACCAGTACTCTAGCTTGATGAGAGCCAATGCTATTTGGTCCGACTATTCTCACCACATCATCTAGTTGGAGCGGCACAGCAACACTATTAAAAATTATAACAGAGTATTTCTGAAATTTTATTAGTGCAAGATATTTCGGTGATAAGGCCTAAATTAGCTTTATTTACTTTTGGGGTACCATAAATTTATGCAATCATGTGACATCTGACTAAAATTAAACCAAGGTTGATTGATCAAGAAGGTTCCCTTTTTTTTTATTTTGAGAAATTAAATAGCTTAGATACAAACTTCCATTAAAATCAACATCAGCATATAAAAGATCAACTTGATACATTTGCTCAAAATAATTCTAAAATTGTTATTGGCACCATATGATTCCACATTACAGTTGAAATAAATGTGGCAATATAGATATTTATGAAAAAACCAAATATAAATATATTAAAGAAAAAATATTAGTGTCTGCTGGGCCATATTTTGTCTACCCCATTTATATGCTAAATTTCAAAGACATGGCAGACATCTGGCATCGCAACATGGCAACTCAAGACACATGACCATAATGACATCACGTGATCTGGACCACACCATAGACATTGGCATACAACTGGTCACCTATGAGAGATCGACTGCCTGTCAGTAGCCATATCGTCGGTACTTCATTGTTAGATGTGTGCCCTAGATGTCAGATTGACTGACACATTCCTGTACAAATGTAAGGATAAATTTATAATTTTAACTATAAATGAATAAAAAGATTATTCTACTATCACATTGTGTACATTATGTCTGTGATACATCTTTTGAGTTAGTAGGAATGTTAATTCATATTTTCAAGAGTTGAAAATTTAAGGTATGAATTTACATAACTAACTCATAAACAGCTCATGACCATAGGATCATCACGAAGATGGTGATCGATCCGGAAGGTTGGTATACGATCACTTTCTTAAGGTAGATGTGTCTTGAGTCTATGATGTAGAAACACCAGAGTGAGAGTACAGGTATTTATTGAGAACGAGAGTACTGAGCGTGACCATCTCGAGCAGTCATAAGAAAATCTATTTTCTCATCGATGACTAGCTCGATGTTGCAGTTGTGTGTCTAGTTCTTTGACCTGAAGTACATCGATAGTTCACCTTGAGTGTGCTATAGTTTGACTACACCATAACTCGATCTCCTAGTCATTCAAAATCCTGAGGTGTATGTTGGCTGGAGCATATTCATTGTAGGAACCGGATCGTACCAAGATGGGATCTATCAACTTCAGTAGATAAGAGGAGTAGTCCTATGATGATCGAAAGATTGAGTCCTTAAGCCCATGGCAGAGTGAAATAATGGAAAAGAGTTTTCTATTAAGATTTCACATCAGATTTGGATCGATCGATTGATTCATATGACTGATGTTAGATTTGACGAGTTCACCTTAACTCTAATTCAGTCAGGACTCATGATAGAAGAACTCAATCACACAGGTAGCTGGACCAAGAGGTTCATCTTCATTTCTAATGGGTTGCCACCATATACTGCTAGGTATCACTGGTAGATTTTGGGAGCAATTAGAATGATCTTGATGATCGATCATTCTAATTGTCTGAATCAGAAGAGTTCTGGTCCATCGAAAGAAGTTTCGATGATGTCGATGATGAGATCACGATATATCCCATTACCATACGAAAATGAACCTAACTGGGTCACACAAATAAGAGTTAGGGTCTGGATGTCATCAATTGAGCTAGTCCAGTTTGATTAATTTGGATTAGATCCAATTAGGTTCAAGAAAATTGTGCTAGCATACGATTGAGTCTAACTTTCTCCTCATGTAATCTTTTCTATCTCGACTGAGCCAAATATGATTTGACTCACCCAGAGAATCTTGAGAAGATTTTTCATAATCTGACTGGAGCCAATCTAGCTCAGAAAGGATTTATCTTAATTCATGAGATGAATTTAAGACAACACCTGCTAATTCCTGTCACCTGCCATTTTTGTTTTAGGACATTGGTCAAACGTTGACCCATGGACCTTGGACTGAAGGCCACTTGGCGAGAGGTCATTGGAGATTTTTTGTGGAGTGTCCACCTGCTAAATTGGACCTCAAAGTGGGCATCATATTCAGATTGGGCGTGCGCCCCAAGTGGATAAGGATAGAGTCCCATGAGATGAGGACTCTGATCCCTTGATTAACTTGGACTGTGGGGCGCAAATCTCACTGTGCTTATCCAGTGTTGGCACCAACAGTAGGAGGGATTGTGGAGATTCTCATCTGATATGATCAGATAATATCACTCCATCAATCAAAATTTTTTTAGAATTAATTGGAAACTTTTGATTGGTCGAATGATTTTCATGCTTCATGGCGCAGCAGGGTCTATTTAAACCCTGTCTGTGCCTAGGGTTTAGAGACTCTGTGCAATAACCAGCAAAAGCCTGAATCCTCTCCACTTCTTCATGCCCCCTCTACTCCTCTCTCCCCTCTTCACATCCAAGAGGTTGGGCATCCATCTGGTGCTTGTCCAAGGCGTGGTGGCTTCCTGATTAGAAGGCTACAGAGATTTATCGAGAAGCTGCTGCTCCAGCTTCAGAAGATTTTTTGAAGATCTTTCATATCAGATCCAGATCTAATTTTTAGAGCAAAAATTTATGAGGAGAAGATGATCCAGATCTTATCTGAGTGGATATCGGTAGAGGCCAGACGACTGCATAGCTATTTTAGAACCTCGGGCATTGCTGCGATCATCTACAGGGTAATCTAGTTACCCTAAAGGTATTTCTCTATTCCTTATATTTTTAGATTTAATTTTAGATTTAATATCAGATAATTAAAATTATATCTAATAGATCTTAGATTTAAAATATCATAAGATAATTTTTTTTGAAATATTCCATCCCAGATCTCATTAGATCTGGAAGATCCTACAAGAAAAAAGTCGGTTTTTACTTCAACTGGTATCAGAGCCAGGTTGATGGCTCTATTTCAGATCTAATTTAGATTTAATTTTTATTTTTATTTATTTGATATTAATAAATTTCAAATATCACATCAGATGTGATAAGATCTGAAATTAAAAAAATTTAAAATTAAATCTAAGTAGATCTAACATGTATGAGATGCATGACTAGACTAGGAGTAGTTTGATCTATGAATAGTCTTATAATTTTATATTTTAATATGATTAAAATATAAATTAGATCTAATTTATTCTCTAATTTTCTGATGTTACAAATATTATATTCAGATCAAAAAATAAAAAATAAAATTTAATTAATTCATAAGATTGATCTATTGCATGCCTAGACTAGTTGTAGAATTATTCTAGTAACTGTCTAGAATAGATTTCATATTGAATAGTTTAATTTATATCTTATTTTTTAGATATTATATGTGATGTATCAGATCTGAAAGCATGCTAATTAGATCAGATTTTAATACATGAGATGTATGCAAAGCATGTATAAGTTAGATCTGAAATTATATATGTGATATGTAACTTAGATCTAACTAGTTTTGTAGTCAAATTAATATTTCTGATTAAAGTATTCCTCATGACCGTCCGATCATAAGAACAAAGTAGGATTTAAGACCCTCTCCTCCCATTCAACGGGGTGTTCTTATGGCGTGTAGGGGTGCTGTGTGTTCATCCTTAATCAAAAATCAAAATTTATTTTTCTGTAAAATCCTAGATCCTGAAACCCTAGGATTTATTTACATATTTTATTTATGAACCCAAGATTTAATTAATGAATTAAGCTTATGAAATTAAATTAGATCTAAAATTGAGAATTTCAGATCTAAGTCATTTTCATAAAATTGGGTTCGAGCTTGGATAGCTCAATTAGGTCTAGCGGTTGATCAAACCGAATCAAAAGTTGGTTAAGTGGGATCATAAAAGCTAATAATTGACCAGCCTAATAGGATTAAGTCTAGATCAAGGTCGAATCATATTTAGATGTGACTCGATCAAGTTAAGACCTAATTTGGCTCAGTGGTTAGAGCCTGGATTGTAGACTAACCCAATTAATTTTTGTTCGACAATTTGGTATCTAAGGTAAGTTGGGCAGATGCGACCAACTGATTTTTAATTAGAAGCTACTCGACTCAAATGCATTCTTATCAAGTTAATGGCATATCCCTCCCACTGGTCTCACTTACCTGGCCATATGTGTCGACTCAGTTCTAATTTGAGGTGGCTAACAATTCGAGCTAACCCATGTCACTAAGTTAGTCATAATTGTTATGACTATGTCAAGTCAAGTTTAATGAGACCTAAATCAAATCTTTCTAAGAAAATATTAAGTCTAAGATCTTCCACCATTGTGGATGTGCGGGCCCTTCCCGGGGTTGATTGTTTTCGGCTGGTTACAGTGGCTCAGTTGCAACGAGAAGATGCAACCATGTCCATTAGGCATTAGATGCTACGGATTAGAGGATGGATTGTGCTCAATATTTCGGATACGGTGAGGGACCCAATCAGGAATCTAATTCGTGCAAATGGTGGGTCCGACTTAACTAAGGATTGGAGCAATATTCCGGACATGATGAGTTTCATGAATTAGAGACCAAATTTTGGGTGCACCATGATTAGAGAATCATTGGACAAGAGTTGTCCACTCAGCGGTTGATCCATCACCAATAACTGTTAGGTGAGGTGGTGAGCCAGTCGGTGAGACCGCACCACCCACTATAAATCACTAATCATGGAGACTTTTACATCTCTACTTAGGAAGTGTAGGGATCTGAGAAAATAGTGAGAGCTTAATTTATTTAAAAATAAAATCCCTAAATAAATTGATTAAGTCTGATTATAAAATCTAACTAGAAACTCTTGACTCTCTACAGAAAACATGTCTGCATCCAACCTCTTGACCAAAATACTAGACCCCCATAGATTAACTGGACCTAATTTCAAGGACTGGTTAAGAAACTACAAAATTATTCTGGGTTTCGAGAAACTGACTCATGTCTTGGACCAGGATCTACCTGCCATACCAGTACATCCGACTGCTGAACAGAGAGCGTCTCTGAAAAAGTAGACGGATGACGATAACAAAGCCAGGTACTACATGTTGGGTGCCATGTCTGATGACTTGCAACGCCAGCATGAGAATATTATGACTACCCACCAAATGTTGGCTCACCTACAAGAGTTGTTTAGTGAACAAAGTCGCACAGCCAAGTATCAAATCTACCAAAGACTTTTTAAACTAAAATGCATGATGGACAGTCAGTCCAAGATCTTTGTTTGTCAATAATCAAGGACCTTGAGAAGCTTGAGAAGCTCGGTGTCATCTTAGACAAAAATTTTTAGATTGATATGATCCTTCAATCCTTGTCTGATGCATATGGTCAGTTCATCATGAACTTCCATATGCATAAGATGCAGTGTACCTTGGCTGAGTTAATGAACATGTTGGTTACGGCTGAGCTTTCTTTGAAGGGTTCAAAAGGCTCAGTCCTTACTGTGGAGCGGACTTCTTCCAAGAGAAAGTCTTTTGAAAAGAAGAAGAAGTCTACGAAGAAGCAGAAGATGGATGAAAAAAAAAGAAGACAGAATCGAAGAAGAAGGCTGCTGAAAAAAAATATTTTCACTGTAATTCAGATGGCCATTGAAAGCGAAACTGTCCTCAGTACCTGGCCACCTTGAAGAACAAGAAGGATGGTCCTTCTGGAGGTATGCTCGTTATAGAATCTAATCTTACGGTTTTCTCTGCATCTAGTTGGGTACTTTACTCTGGTTCTAGTGCTCATTTGTGCACTTTTATGCAGGATCTTGAGGAGAGCAGGAAGCTGAGGGATAGGGATATGATCCTACGCATCAGAAACGGAGCAAGAGTTGCTGCTGTGGCCGTGGAAACCTACCCTCTGCGATTATCATTAGGATTAGATTTAGTTCTTAAAGATTATTATTATATGCCTGCAGCAAGCAAGAATTTGATTTCTGTTTCATGTTTAGCACAAAAAGACTATGTGATTAGCTTTCATAAGAACCATTGTAACATATTTTATAAAAATAATAAAGTTGCAAATAATTTTCTTATTAATGGTCTCTATCAGCTACATATTGATGTATCTGTATTTCATATTGAGCAAAATGTGAATGCCATGGGAATTAAAAGGCCTAGAGATAGTCTAAATGATAGGTATCTGTGGCACCTAAGGCTAGGTCATATAGCGGAAGACAGGATTAACAAATTAGAGAAATCCGAGCTATTGAGTCTGTTGATTTTTGAGTCATATCCAGTTTGTGAATTACGTCTTCAAGGCAAAATGATCAAGCTTCCTTTTACAGGACATAGGGAAAGGGCCCCAGACCTACTTGCCCTAGTATATACATATGTGTGCGGCCCATTTGATGTACCGACTAGAGGCAACTATGTCATTTCATTACCATCATCGATGATATATCTAGGTACGGATATGTGTTTCTAATGAAATACAAGTCTGAAGCCTTTGAAAAGTTTAAAGAATTCAGACATGAGGTAGAAAAACAAACAAGAAAGCCCATTAAGGTTCTTCGATCAGATCGAAGAGGTGAACACCTTAGTCGGAAGTTCCTAGACTATTTAAGGACAATGGCATAGTCTCTCAATGGACTCCATCGGGAATGCCACAACTCAACGGGCTTTCAGAATGGAGGAATCGGACCCTATTAGATATGGTTCATTCCATGATGAGCTTTACGGACCTCTCTGAGTTTCTTTGGAGACATTGTCTCAAGACAGCAATATATGTATTGAATAGGGTTCTCTCTAAAATCGTTCCTACCACACCGTATGAGATATGGCATAGTAAGAAGTCAAGTCTGAGTCATCTCAGAATTTGGGGTTGTCCGGCTCATGTCAAGAGATAGCAGGCAGACAAGTTAGAGTTCAGATCTTTTAGAGCTCGATTCATAGGATATCCTAAAGAGTTATTAGCATACTATTTCTATATTTTGAAAGATCATAATGTGATTGTAAATCGACATGCTATTTTTTTTAAAAAATAGTTTATTCAAGATGGTGGCATCGGAAGAATAATTAAGCTCAAGGACAATGTCTCCCAAAAGCAACGAGCTAAGGAACCTAAGGAACCAAATCAATTAGAACCAGTCCTAACACAACCTCTTCCACCTCGTAGATCGACTAGAGTTTTCCATCCTTCTGAAAGGTACTTAGGTACTATACAAGAGAAAGTAGAAGAAATGTTCCTCACGAAAAATGGGGCTCATGGTGATGACCCCAAGACCTATGACGAGGCGATATCAGATATCAACTCCAAAAAATGGTTAGAGGCAATGAGATTAGAAATTGACTCGATGCACTCAAACCAAGTCTGGACCTTGGTAGATCCATCTGA
Source organism: Elaeis guineensis (assembly GCF_000442705.2). NCBI lineage: Eukaryota > Viridiplantae > Streptophyta > Magnoliopsida > Arecales > Arecaceae > Elaeis > Elaeis guineensis. The sequence continues at coordinate 30,690,614 of NC_026008.2, forward strand.
AGGTATTGTACCTATTAGGTGTAAATGAATCTTCAAGAGAAAGATAGGTACAGATGGAAATGTGGAGACATTCAAGGCTAGGCTCGTAGCGAAAGGTTATAGTCAGCACGAAGGTATTGACTATTAGGATACTTTTTCGCCCGTAGCCATGCTAAAATCCATCCGTATATTGCTTGCTGTTGCAGCCTATTTCGATTATAAAATATGGTAGATGGACGTGAAAATGGTATTCTTAAATGGATATCTTGAGGAAGATAATTATATGGAACAACCGCTTGGTTTCACATCCAGTGATGATGATCATAAGATCTGCAAGCTACAAAGGTCCATTTATGGACTTAAGCAAGCATCTCGAAGCTGGAATACTCGTTTCAATGACGTGATCAAAATATTTGATTTCATCAAGAATGATGAGGAACCATGTGTGTTCAAGAAGATCAGTGGGAGCGCAGTTATCTTTCTCGTACTGTACGTAGATGACATCTTTCTGATTGGGAATGATATTTTCATGTTGACCTCAGTCAAAATATGGTTGTCTAAGGAGTTCTCTATGAAAGATCTAGGAGAGGCATCCTTTATACTGGGTATTAAGGTCTACAGAGAAGATGCTGGGACTCTCACAGAAAATGTACATAGAGGAGGTGCTAAAAAGATTTAGCATGGAAAACTCCAAAAGAGGTATAGTACCTTTTAGACATGGCATTCATCTCTCCAAGAAGATGTGCCCTAGCACACCTGAGGAGATTGAACGCATGAGCAAGATCCCTTATGCTTCGACAATAGGAAGCCTAATGTATGTCATGCTATGTACACAACCTGATATAGCCCATGCTGTGAGTGTCACAAGCAGATATCAATCGAATCCAGACAAAGAGCACTGGACTTCTGTGAAATGTATCCTTAAGTATTTGAGAAGGACTAAGGATATGTTTTTAGTCTTTGAGAATGGAGAACTCCAGATTCAAGGATTCATAGACTCAGACTTTATGTCTGATATAGATGATCGAAAGTCAACATCTGAAAGTTTATTCATTTGCAATGGTGGTGCAGTTAGCTGGAAGAGTTCCAAGCAGATGGTGATTGCTGATTCCACCATAGAGGCAGAGTATATTGCTGCATCGAAAGATGCAAAGAAGGTATTCTGGTACAAAAGTTTGCCGCAGAGCTTGGAGTGATGTCATCGGATGCCATCTCTCTTTACTGCGATAATAATGGCGCCATAGCCCTAGCTAAGGAGCCAAGATCTCACCAGAAGTCCAAGCATATCGAGCGATGATTTCATCTGATCCGTGATTATCTCGACAAAGGTTATGTCGAGGTTAAGAGAGTCGACTCCACAAACAATGTGGCAGACCCACTAACAAAGTCATTAAGCCAGCAGAAGATCGAAGCCCACCTTGAGAAGATGGGACTTAGATATGTAGGCAATTGGCATTAGGTCAAGTGGGAGTTTGTTAGATGTGTGCCCTAGATGCCAGATTGGCTGACATATTTCTGTACAAATATAAGGGTAAATTTATAATTTTGACTATAAATGAATAAAAAGGTTATTCTACTATCACATTATGTACGTTATGTCTGTGATACATCCTTTGAGTTAGTAGAAATATTAATTCATATTTTCAAGAGTTGAAAATTTAAGGCATGAATTTACATAACTAACTCATAAACAGCTCCCGACCATAGGATCATCACGAGGATGGTGATCGATCCGAAAGGTTGGTGTACGATCGCTTCATTAAGGTAGATGTGTCTTGAGTCTACGGTGTAGAGACATCAGAGCGAGAGTACAGATATTCATTGAGAACGAGAGTACTGAACGTGACCATCTCGAGCAGTCATAAGGAAATCTATCTTCTCATCAATGACTAGCTCGATGCTGCAGCTGTGTGTCTAGTTCTTTGACTTGAGGTACATCGACAGTTCACCTTGAGTGTGTTATAGTTTGACTACACCATAACTCGATCTCCTAGCCATTCAAAATTCTGAGGTGTATGTTGGCTGTAGCATATTCATTGTAGGAATCAGATCGCACCAAGATGGGATCTATCAACTTCGGTAGATAAGAGGAGAAGTCCTATGATGATCGAAAGATTGAGTCCTTAAGCCCATGGCCATGGTAGAGTGAAATAATGAAAAAGAGTTTTCCATTAAGATTTCACATCAGACTTGGATCGATCGATTGATTCATATGACTAATGTTGGGTTTAACAAGTTCACCTTAACCCTAATTCAGTCGGGACTCATGAGAGAAGAACTCAATCACACAGGTAGCTGTACCAAGAGATTCGTCTTCATTTCTGATGGATTGCCACCATATACTGCTAGATGTCACTGATGGATTTTGAGAGCAATTAAAATGATCTTGATAATCGATCATTCTAATTGTCTGAATCAAAAGAGTTCTGGTCCATCGAAAAGAGTTTCGATGATGTCGATGATGAGATCACGACATGTCTCATTACCATACGAAAATGAACCTAACTGGATCACACAAATAAAAGTTAAGATCTGGAGGTCATCAATTGAGCTAGTCCAGTTCGATTGATTTGGATTAGATCTAATTAGGTTCAAAAAAATCGTGCTAGCACACGATTGAGCCTAACTTTCTCCTTGTGTAATCTTTTCTATCTCAACTGAGTCAAATGTGATTTGACTCACCCAGAGAATCTTGAGAAAGTTTCTCACAGTCTGACTGGAGCCAATCCAGTTTAGAAAGGATTTATCTTAATTCATGAGATGAATTTAAGACAACACCTGCTAATTCCTATCACCTGCCATTTCCGTTTTAGGACATTGGTCAAACGTTGACCCATGGACCTTGGACTGAAGGCCACTTGGCAAGAGGTCATTGGAGATTTTTTATGGAGTGTCCACCTGCTAAATTGGGCCTCAAAGTGAGTGCTATATTCAGATTGGGCGTGCGCCCGAAGTGGATAAGGATAGAGTCCCATGAGATGAGGACTCTGATCCCTTGATTAACTTGGACTATGGGGCGCAAATCTCACTGTGCTTATCCAGTGTTGGCACCAACAGTAGGAGGGATTGTGAAAATTCTTATCTGATATGATCAGATGACATCACTCCATTAATCAAAATTTTTTCAGAATTAATTAAAATTTTTTGATTGATCGAATGATGTGGCACTGCATGGCGCAGCAGGGTCTATTTAAACCCTGTCTGCACCTAGGGATTAGATACTCTATGTAATAACCAGCAAAAGTCTGAATTCTCTCCATTTCTCTATGCCCCCTCTGCTCCTCTCCCTCCCCTCTTCACGTCCAAGAGGTTGGGCATCCATCTGGTGCTTGTCCAAGGCATGGTGACTTCCTAATTAGAAGGCTGCAGAGATTTATCGAGAAGAAGCTGCTCCAGCTTCAGAAGATCTTTTGAAGATCTTCCAGATCAAATTCAGATCTACTTTTTAGAGCAAAAATTTGTGAGGAGAAGATGATCCAGATCCTGCTCAAGTGGATACCGGTAGAGGCCAGACGACTGCGTGGCTATTTTAGAACCTCGGGCATTGCTGTGATCATCTACAGGGTAATCTAGTTACCCTAGAGGTATTTTTCTATTCCTCATATTTTCATATTTAATTTTAGATTTAGTATCAGATAATAGGAATTAGATCTAATAGATCTTAGATCTGAAATATCGTAGGATAATTTTTTTTGAAATATTTCGCTCCAGATCTCATTAGATCTGGAAGATCCTACAAGGAAAAAGCCAGTTTTTCCTTCATTCATCAATGCCATCTCATTTCCGCCCCAGCCTTCAATCAGCCATCCTCTAAAATGGACAACATGGGGGAACTTTTTGGTGCATGGTCTACTAAGCTGGCAATCTATTACAATGGCCCATTACTCTCCTAAACATAGATGGCAGGCACAATAACAACCCACTGACATTCACTACTTACCTCTGACAACCACTTCTTCGGCTCCAACATACCTCTCTATCAAAAGGGGAAGGATAAAGAGAAAAAGAGAGGACTCTAGACTCTACTCTCTCTCTTACTCCATCTTTCTCTACTGTCTCCCTCTCCGATCGATACTGACTTAATCATCGAAAGATCACCTACTAGAGAATCCTCACCATCTTCTCCGATGTTCTTGGATTTTTTTTGTAGGTCCATGGTGCTTTGATCGTAGATCGACTACTCCAGCTTGATGGGAGCCAACACCATTCAGTCCAACTACTCTTGCCACATCATCTAGTCAAAGAGGTACAGCAACAGGTTGGCATTAGAGGAAGAGCAAGCCCAATTTTTTGGAGAAAGATGGTGAGAACCTGATCTCAGAACTAACTCACTATGTCGTGATGACAGTCATCACTGCACATCAACCCCAACAGATGAAACATCGGAGAGCAAACTCCCTAACAGCCAGCTACCACCCATTTAGATCCTATCGCTGCACTGGTAGAGCAAGTCCAAGTGCTCGCCACTGCTGTACAATAATTATAGTAGGATGATGTGGCAAGGATGCAAGCTCCTCTAGCGGCTCCATCTCAATGAAGCCATTGGACCCAGGCAGAAGAATCCAGACGAGGACGACAACATTCGAACATAGCCTAGGCTTCATGCCATTGGTCATGATCAATCAAGCCTACCTCACGCCGCTCGTCTAGATGCCTTCAAACTTTTATGAGAGACGATCGATGAGATCAATCATTGGAGCCCTCCAAGGAGGACTCCACCTCAAGTCTCTACCCTCACCGACATTATTCTTGATGAGAGAAAAGCCTCGAGAGGAAGATTCAGAGTCTAAAATAGAGGATTGCTAAGTTCCAGATGGGTGATCATCAACAGAATGACAACTTCAGTTTCAACACCCAGCCACCATTCTCTCGAAAGATTTTAGATGAACCGATCCCCTATCAATTCAAGATGCCATAAGTCGAGCCATATGATGGCTTGATCAATCTACTCAATCATTTAGAGGGTTATAAAGCTCTCATGATGCTGTAGAGCACATCTAACATCCTTCTCTGCCTCACCTTCCTAGCGACCCTCAAAAAGAGTGCAAGAGTCTGATTTTTCAACCTCCCATAAGGATCAAACTGTAACTGCGAATGCAATTCATGATGCATTTTGGTAGTCAAAGGCCACAATCGAAGAACAATGACAGCCTCTTCTACATCGAGCAAAGAAAAGAGGAGTTGATGAGGAACTATGTGGCATGTTTTAACGGCGCCACGCTTGAGGACAGTGACTTCAATGAGTCCATTACCATATTGGTGATGAAGCGAGGACTCAGATATGAACGTCTTATATTCTCCATCAACAAAAACTTTTCGAAGGATTGCGCTGACCTCCTTACCCAAGCATGTAAGTACGCTCAGGCTGAAGAAGGTGAAATCCATCTCCAAGAAGAAGAAGAAAGAATGGCGAGTATAAGAGGCCCCATGATGATGATCATAGAGATCGAAAAGAGGATGGAGAGAACCACCCTTGGAAGCAAAAGAGGACAAAGAGTCCCTAAAGATGCTTCTACAACTACACTCCTCTAACGACCCCCCACACTCAAATCCTGATGAAAATTGACAACCAGAACATCATACGTCATCTTAAAAAAATGAGAGTCAAGCCGAATCAAAAGAATCGAAAGAAGTACTGCCACTTCCACCGCAATCACCACCACGATACGGAGGAGTGCTGCTAGCTGAAGAATGAGATCGAGGATCTCATCCACTAGGGATATCTTGAAAAATATGTCAGGAACACGGGTAAAGGTCTGATAGAGAGATCATCTCGATTGAAAGCTGATGACAATCTTAGCAACAACCCGATGGCTGGCATCATCAACATGATCGTGGGCCTGCCTAACGGTAGGAGGGTAGGTGAAGAGGAAGAAATGAGAGGATCCAACCCGAAGAGACAGTGAGTTAGGGAAGCAAACTCACCCTCCAATGATGTTATTTTCTTTTTCAATAATGATATAGCCAAAATTCAAACTTCTCATAATGACACTATTATCATTTCAATGATGATAGAGAATTATGATGTAAAAAAAAATTTAATTGATAATGAAAGTTCTGCCAATGTCTTATTTTACAATGCTTTTTTAAAAGATGAAATTGCCCAAAGAATGACTAAAGTGGATCAGCATACCGCTGGTTGGTTTCTCTGACAATATTGTACCTATGCAAGGTGAAGTAGAGCTGCTCGTAACTACAAAAAAATCATCCCTGTAAGCAACGATGCTCCTCAACTTCCTCATGCTCCAAATATCCTGCATATAATGCAATCCTAAGATGACCCAGATTAAATACCTTGAGAGCCATCATCTCAATGTATGACCTTCTCATTTGATTTTCGACCAAAAAGGGGATCGAAGAAATGAGTGGTGACCAAGTACTCGCAAGGCAATGCTTCATGGCAATAGTCCAAAGAAATAAGCCCAAGAAAACTCTGCCAATCGAAGCATGGACCTAAGGAAGGAAGAGGGAAAAAATTAAGACAAACCCATGGAGCAACTCACCAAAGTGATGCTTGGAAGAGATCCTAGTTGAACAATCAAGATTGAAAGTCAGCTGCCCAAACCGCTCAAGACATAGTTAATCGAATTCCTTCAGGCAAACATCGATGTGTTTGCCTAGTCGGCATCTGATATGCCAGATATTTCTCTCAATGTCATCACTTACAAACTAAACATTGATTCCCATCATCAGCTTGTCTGGAAAAAGAAGAGAAACTTTGTCCCGAAAAGGCAAAGGGCAATTGATGAAGAGGTTGACAAGCTCCTTAAAGCCAGGTTTGTTAGAGAGGTCCATTACCTAGAGTGGATCGCCAATATGGTCATGACCAAAAAAGCTCACAGCAAGTGAAGAATCTATATTGACTACACCAACCTCAATAAGATCTATCCAAAAAATAGATTTTTTCTATCGAGGATTGACCAATTGATTGATGCTACTTCAGGTGACAAGCTTTATGGATGCATTCTCAGATTACAACCAAATTCAAATGGCATCCGAAGATGAAGAAAAAATAGCCTTCGTAATAAAATGAGGGTTATACTATTACAAAATATTGCTATTTGAATTGAAGAATATGAGTGCGACCTATCAATGCTTGGTTAACAAGGACTTCAAGGAACAGATCATTCAGAACATGGAGATCTATATGGATGATATGTTAGTAAAAAGTATCAAGATCAGTCACCATATCACCGATCTGAATGAAGCATTTAACAAACTGAGACACTACCAGATGAAGCTGAATCCGAGTAAATGCTTTCGGAGTAAGCTTTGAAAAATTTTTTGGATTCATGATCACTCAACGAGGAATTAAAGCTAACCTAGAAAAATTTTGAGTATTCATAGAGATGAAGCACCCGACCAACAAGAAAGAAGTTCAGCGACTGATCAATGCACTAATATGTCATAAGAAATATTAGAACTTATATTATTTAATCTCTATTATTTAGTATTTGATACTTCTTATGCTCTTTTTCAAAAATTATTAATCATGAAAAATTATTCACTAACCAACCGTTCTCAACAAATACATACTATTGGACTGTCATACACATAACCAAACCCAAGCCCAAGTTTTCAAGCTCAGAAGAAAGCAAGAAGAGGTCCAAAGAAAGCAAATCAGCCCACAAAAAAAATCAAAAACCCATGGACTTACAGCCACTTTGTCCATGGAGGCGCACAAAAAAATACCGCTTGGTCTTTCAAGCGGCGCATGAAAAAGAAGCCGCACGGTCTTTCACATGATGCACGAAGAAGAAGCCACGCGGACCACACACGGCTTATCAGGGAAAAAAGGCACAGTCTATGTGCATTGTCACATGGTGCATGGGCACGAACTGGGCTTGCATTGGGGTTCAAGTGGGTGGTCATGTGGATTTGGCATGGGTTCAAGCACAGGCGACAGCTAGCAGGAGGGAAAGGTTTCGGAGGCAGTTCAAACGCACTGGGCTTGAGACTGGATGGGTTCAAACGGGTATGCCTGGGCATAGTTCAAATGGCATTCAGGCATGGCTGATAGCGGGATTACTGGGGGTGCGATTTGAATGGAGCAAATGCGTGTTGGTCCGAGCGAGGCCAGCGAGTGAGATGCGCTTGGGACAAGAGTTCGAAAAGTCTAATGAGGTAAGGAATCTTGGAAGGTTAGTATTCCATGACGGCTATAAGTGAGGGAGATCTTAGGCTATAAAAAGGGGTGTAGGGTATGATGAAAAAAAGAAAAAAAAAAGAGAGCAAAAATTGAGAGAAAATTATAGAGAAAAAAAAAAGAGGAATAGAGGAGGCTGCCAAGTATTAGAGTTTTGGGAGAGAGTTTTGTAGTGGCATAAGGAGGTTCTACTACATCTTCTTCTTTGAGTTCTTCTTCAACCTTCAAAAAAGATGGGTTTTTGACAGCGAGCAAGATCTAATCCATGAGTAGCTAAACCCTTCATCTTCAGCAGAATAGATGAAGTCCTTCAATCCAAATTTATATTTTATTTTTTGATCTTATTATATATTTTTTTTTATTATGCAATCAACTACTTGAATGTTGTAAGACATATTTCTTTTGAATCTTATTGAATATTTTGCAAACATGAATAGTTTTTGTGATTTTATTCATTCGAGTAGTAGTTTTTCTTATTTTATGGTACTTAATCTTGAATAATTTATGACTATATAGAGACGAGTCGTAATCTAAGGATACAATTCGTGCTCAGTGGGATAAGTTATATTGAGAGTAATATCATAAATTCATCTTTTTATTATCACTACAGCTTGTAGTTTATGGTGATTTAGATTGCTTTGATTAGAATATTGATCTGTGATTAAAGGATGGATTCAAAAATCTGAGGTACTTTTTTCTACTTGACTTTTCTTAATTTTATTTCTGTCAAACTTATTTTTTTTATTCCTCTTAAAAATTCTAACATCTAAATCTTTCATCATATTTATTTTAACTGAACACAACTCAGCCATTTGATCCCTAAGGATTCGATTCCGACTCATTCTATCTATTTAGTTTTAATTAGATTTTTATTTTTAACCATCCATGACAGTGATTAAATTTTGGCATCGTTATCAGAGATCATTAGCATGATTGTTTCAATACAAAAAAAAATGCATAATACATAAAGTGACATTAGAAATGAAAAAAAATAGACATCTTATTTTTTATATAACATCTTCATAATACATCTTAAGGGCACAAATCCTAAACAAGATAAGATGAAGATTTTATCACCCTTTCTTAGCCCACAAATAAGTTTTTTGCATCTTGCATAAACCCTAATCCTAATTAAAATCAATTAAACATTAGCTCCTAAGAAATTTAAGCTCCATAGGACAAGAGAATCAGAAGGTTGAATCAAATTTGACTTTGACTAACCAATTGGTATCTACAAAAGTAGTTCAGAGACTCAGTGCTGAAGAATGATGGTTATTTAATTAGGTCTGTTATGAAAGCACGGAGAGCCTCCCATCAATCTTATACTTATCTGACTAATTTGATTGATTGATTTTGAATTTGAAGTTCCTAAAAATGATCTTAGAATAGTTAGGAGCTGTCTAGATCTAGATTAATCTTAGGATAGAAAGTTCATTCTTGTTTAACTTGATTGCAATTAACATCAAACATTAACTAATTCTTCTCTCTCTCTCTCTCATAGATTTAGGATTTTTTAGGTTCTCATCTTTAGAATTCTCCTCTCTCTTTCTCCTTTCATCTTCTCTTATCTTCTTCAAAAATATATTAAAAAAAATTAAGATTCTTTTGATCTAGAATTTTTTGCTGTGTGCTTGGTCATCGATCGTTACAATCAGAACTGCAACCACTAGACCAAAAAATTAAAAAAAACCCTAAAAACAATTTGATCTAGGAATATAGTTGAACCAGATGAACCCAACCCTTCTCGTTAATTGAAAGAGTATTTCACCCCATCCTCATATATATATATTCTCCTTGTATTCAGGTGCCCCCTGTAGAGGCCTCCCAATATGAGATTAAGTTTAGTGTCATTCAAATGTTGCCTTTTTTTCTATAGATCTAGTAATGAGGACCCTTACAAACATCTTAATAAATTTTTTGAGATGTGCTCCACTGTCAAAATTCAAAATTTCTCTGATGATGCCCTTAGGTTAAAATTGTTCTCATTTTTTCTTAAGGATAAGGCCAAATACTAGCTAAACTCCTTAAATTCGATAACAATTTCAACCTAGGACCAACTTTAGAGAAAAATTTTCAAGAAGTACTTTTCTATAAGAAAATAAATCAAATTCAAAAAGTCATTATCAATTTTTCTCAGATGGATGGAGAAATATTTCATGAGACTTGAGAGAGACTCAAAGACCTAATTCATAAATATCCGCACCACACCGTATGCAAATGGCAATTAGTCCAGTGCTTTTATAATGGTCTATCAAAAAAGTACTAGCAGATGGTTGATGCCTTGTGTGGTGGAATATGTATGCTAAAAAATGAACATGAGGCCTAACAACCATTCGAGACCCTCCGCAAAAACTTCCTACACCACATATCTGCCGCCTATATAGACCCTCCCATGATTGGACCAAAAAGAGATAAAATTTATGAGGTAGGCAATTTTAGATGTTCACAGTAAGATAGATGAATTGTCACAAAAACTTGATTGACTACTGCAAGTCAGGCAGACCTCCACCCCATCCAAACATGTGCAAGATGTTTGTGCCATTTGTTCGAGTCCAACCCATTTTGTGGGTGATTACCCAACTGCACATCAATTTTCTAAGTTTACACAGAAGCAAATTTATCAGACCCAAATCCAGATTGCTCCCAGACTAGATAACAATCCATACTCAAACACTTACCATCCAGATCGAAGAAATTATCCAAACTTCTTCTGAAAACCACAACCTATGGTTAGTCCGACAACCCACAGGCCCAACTATCGGGAGACACAATATTGAAACACATCCTACCCTCAGTACCAAAATACTTCTCAACCTTCCACCACTACACATAATTTAGCTTTTGAGGAGAATGTCTTAAAAGTACTGGAATGATTGAAAGTCAACACCCAGACCCTTCACTCCCACATGCAATCGATAGCGAAGCTGGAGGCCTAAATAGATCAATTAGTGACAGTCTTCGGTAGGAGAGAGGAGGAAAAATTGTCCAACCAATCCATAAGCAATCCAAAAGAGTAGTACATGGCTGAAAGCTCTAATGCTCATGAAACCTTTTCTGAGCATGTTAAATCGGTAATGACCCTGAGGAATGGAAAGGTCTTAGAATAGCCAAGAATAACCAATGAGCCAGAAACTCAAACCCCGACCAAAATCGAACCATATGAAAAGAAAAAAGACCTCAAGAAGATGGATGAACCAACTCCTCCAGCACCTGCACCTAAAGTTTCATTTCTGAGTGCTCTAGAATCCCCTGCACCATTCAATAAGAAGGGAGAAAAATTGAAAGAAATGATGAAACTATTTAAGCAAGTCCAAATCAATCTTCTCCTTCTCAATGCAATAAAATAGGTCCCGATCTATGCCAAATTTTTGAAGGATTTGTGCACATAAAAATGCAAATCTAGAGCACAAATTTTGAAAAAAAATTATCTCACTGAACAAGCCAGTTTAGTCTTCCAACACACTACCCCCCTAAGCTTAAGGATCCAGATGTCCCTATCATCTCTTGCATTATAGGTGACCTACATATCGAGAAAGCTCTACTGAATTTAGGAGCAAGTGTAAACCTTTTGCCTAGTTCAGTGTATGACCTCTTTGGATTTGGTGAGCTAAAATCCACCTCGATCATTTTACAATTAGCTAATAAATCTATCAAAGTAACGCATGGAATGATATAGGATGTTATGGTAAAGGTAGATGAGTTCTACTTTTCTATAGATTTTTTGAGGTTGGACATGGAATCTGGTGGCAACCCTAGCCAAATCCCTATCATCTTAGGATGATCCTTCCTAGCAACAGCCAACACATGCATCAACTAGAGGACGGAAGTCGTGGATATCTTGTTTGGGAACAAGAACTTGAGATTGAATATGTTCAACGCTTCCCAAGGACCACAAACTGAGAGTTGTTTCGAAGTTAATATAATTGAAGATCTAACAGAGGAAGCCACTCCCATGATTTTGTCACAAGATCCTTTGGAAGTTTGTTTGGCTCATTTTAGAGTGGGCGATTTTGATGTAGATGGGTACAAAGCCGAAGTGAATGTCCTATTAGAACCACCCACTTCAAATATCACTCCACCATGGATCATAAAGTATGAGCCATTATCTAAGTTAGCCAGCATCCCAATAGCTCCTTCGCTAGAATTGCCACTCACTTTAGAACTTAAGCCACTTCCTGGTACTCTCAAGTATGCATTCTTAGGATCCAATGACATCCTTTCGATGATCATTGCATCAGACTTGACTATTGTCTAAGAAGACCAGCTCATTGATGTTCTAAAGGAATATAAAGAAGCAATTGGATGGTCTATTGCCAATTTAAAAGACATAGACCCCTCCATCTGCATGCACTACATTCACTGTGAGCCTGATGCAAAATCATATAGACACATGTAGAGGAGGTTGAACCCTAACATGCAAAAAGTAGTCAAGAAGGAAGTCGTAAGTGGTTAGATACTGGGATTATCTATCCGATATCCAATAGCAAATGGGTCAGCCCCACACAGGTAGTGCCTAAGAAATTGGATATTACTGTTGTAGAGAATGATGAAGGTGAGCTATTGCCCACTCGCACAACCACTGGGGGAGAGTGTGCATCGATTATAGAAAATTAAATACCGCTACTCGAAAGCATCATTTTTTTTACCTTTTATTGACCAAATCCTAGAACAATTGGTGGGCCAAAGTTTATTTTGTTTTCTGGATGGCTATTCAGGATACAATCAAAATTTTGCATTCTTAGATGATCAGAGAAAGACCACCTTCATATGTCCTTATGGCACGTTCACTTTTCGACGCATGTCCTTTGGACTTTGTAATGCACCTGCTACCTTTCAGTGATGCATTCTGATCATTTTTTCAGATATGATAGATAAATTCCTCAAGACCTTCATGGACGAATCTTCTATATTTGGAACCATATTTGAGAATTATCTTTAGAATTTGTTTGAAGTGCTAAAGCATTGCAGGGAAACAAACCTAGTCCTGAGTTGGGAGAAGAGCCATTTTATGTTTCGAAAATGAATCATTTTGGGACACATTGTATCGAAGAGGAGAATCGAGGTAGACAAGGTAAAGGTTGAAATAATTTCTAAACTACCGCCTCTGACTTTGATCCAACAGATACGATCCTTTCTTGGTCATGCAGGATTTTATAGAAGATTCATCAAAGACTTTGGTAAAGTTTTTCGATCCTTGTACAACTTGCTTACCAAGAACAGTCTCTTTGTCTTTGATGATAACTGTGCCAAAGCCTCCAAACACTTCATGCTGCCTTGATAACAGCACCTATCATTAGGCCCCCTGATTGGTCCCTCCCATTCAAAATCATATGTGATGCATCCGATTTCACAATCGGTGTAGTATTAGGGCAAAGAGCAAATAAGAAACCACACGTTATTTACTATGCTAGCAAAATTCTTTTGGATATACAACTGAATTATACCATTATCGAGAAAGAATTGCTAACCATTGTGTTTGCCCTAGACAAATTTTGCTCATATCTTCTAGGGTCAAAGGTCATCGTATACTCAGATCATTCAGTCTTAAGGCATCTGCTCACAAAGAACAACATGAAGCCTAGGCTGATAAGATGGATTCTTCTCTTACAAGAGTTTGATTTGAAAATCAGAGACAAAAAAGGTTCAGAGAATGTAGTAGCAGACCACATTTCTAGGATCTTAATCGAATACACCCCAGGCATCGATATGGTTAAGGATGGATTTTTTGATGAGCAACTTTTTGCAATCTCTTCCAACAATCCTTCTTGGTTCACCTATATCGTTAATTACTTAGCCATATGGCAGACCCCTTCTCATTGGTCCAAGCAGGAGAATGAAAGGTTCTTCGCACAAATCAAACACTACTTTTGGAAAGAACCTGAACTATTCAAACACTACCCGAACCAAGTAATTCATCGTTCTATGCCCGAGAGTGAGTTTCACAGTATTCTGACATTTTGCCACTCTCTGGCTTGTGGGGGAAACTTTAGTGGGAAGAAAACTGCAGCAAAGGTGCTACAGAGTGGGTTCTACTGGCCAACGCTTGTTAAGGATGCATACGAATTTGGTCGTAACTATCTCAAGTGCCAACAGTCAGAAAATATTTCTAGAAAAGACATAATGCCTCTCTCTCCTATTTTAGTCATTGAGATCTTTGATGTTTGGGAGATCGATTTTATGGGATCTTTTTCAGACTCCCACGGATATGAATATATTCTGGTAGCAGTTGATTATATGTCAAAATGGATAGAGACCATGGCAACTAGGACCAACGATCATCAGGTGGTGATCAAATTTGTTCAACACAATATTTTCAGTCATTTCAACTTCTTGAGGGTGATCATCAGTGATACGGGCACTCACTTCATGAACCGGCACTTTGAAGTATTGATGAGGAAATACGATATTACACACAAAATAGCCACCCCCTATCACCCCCAAACTAATGGTCAGGTCAAGATATCCAATAGAAAAATTAAGCATATCTTAGAGAAAACAGTTAGGCCCGATAGAAGAAATTGGTCTCTTTGATTAAAATATGCACTATGGACCTAGCACACTGCATATAAGACCCCTATAGGCATGTTTTCATACCGCTTAGTATTCAGAAAGGCCTGTCACTTACCGATTGAGTTGGAACACTATGTACTATGGGCCATAAAGAAATTTAATTTTGATATGAAGAAAGTGGGCTCTAATAGGAGGCTCCAATTGAGAATTAGAGGAGCTCCGCAATAAGGCGTATGAAAATTTATAAATTTATAAGGCTTGAACAAAAGTATTTCATGATAAATATATCTTTAGAAAAGTGTTTGAACCTGACCAAAAAGTGTGGCTCTTCAACTTTAAATTATACCTCTTCCTAGGTAAGCTTCGTTCTCGTTAGGAGGGCCGTTCATTGTAACCCAAGCATTCCCCCATGAAGCGATTGAAATCCAGAATCCCCAAAATGATAACATCTTTAAAATAAATGGTCAATGATTAAAACCATATGCAGAGAGAATCAAGAACAAAGAACAAATTGACAATGTTTACTTGGTCAACCCAGTATATGCATGACAATAAGCTTCATGATGTCAGACTGAAGATGTTAAACTTCGCATTTTTTTGGAGGTAACCTAATTTTTTATTTTAATTTTTTTTTATCATTTTAGGTTAATCTTCAAGCATAAATTGATCAAGATATAATTATTTGGGCTTGAGGATGGACTTCTGACAACATCGATTGAGCCAAAAGCATGCTCCCCCTAAATGACATCACTCTTTTTTTCTGCCTATCACTTTATTTTTCTTACATCATGAGGACAATATCATTTAAGTTGAGGGGTGAGGGATAAATTAATAAATCCTCGAATATGTTAGTACTTAGTGTCTATATACTTGATTATGCTTTAGACTTGAGGTTAATCAGGTGTTTTAAGAAATAATTGATGCACGGTCTAGAAGATTTTTGAAATATCGAGGGATCAAATATTAAGAAAACTAATAGACGGTTAAATCTAAAATAAAAATTAATTTTGGAGTATTTTCAACCCTTCCTATTAACATCAAAGAAGAATCTACTTCTTGTGTATACAAGTGTAATATGTTGATGCATGCAAAAGTTCCTTCATTAAAAAAAAATCTATTGAATAATAGTAAATTTTAAGCATTTATCACTAAGTAATCGGATCACTTTGTCTAAGTAAGCATTGATGTTCATGTCAAAAGATAAAAAAAATAAAAAAATTCTATTGTACAGTCAGTTTTGATCTGTAGCATGTTTGACACGAGCTAGTAAATTCGAGAGATGTTCTACACCGAATGCCTTAGAGCTAATTGGTTTGAGAGTCATTGGCCTAAAAATCATTACAAAAGTCAGATAGAAAGCTTAAGGAGTTAAGACCTTGCATAGACTGTACATACAAAAAAATAAAAAAATAAAATAAAATAAATAAAAGTGCATGAAGATAAATACATCAACAGACTTGGAGTTAGATGATTTAATAAATAAAAATGGGGAGTCGGTCAAGAAAAGGCCCTAAAAAAATTTTATGTTCTCTACTTAACCACTCTATTGGATAGTATCAATACCCTATGACATACTTTGCTAATTTTCTGACTGAATATCATTTGCTTTAAAATTGCATAACAGAATACTCATCTTTAAGCAAGAAAGTACATCACACTGATTTCTTTCTTTACTCGAGGATGAGAAAAGTTCAAGTTCGGACATGTGATGAATGCACTAATATGTCATAATAAGTATTAGAATTTATATTATTTAATCTCTGTTATTTAGTATTTGATACTTTTTATGCTCTTTTTTAAAAATTATTAATCATAAAAAATTATTCACTAACCAACCGTTCTCAATGAATACATGCCACCGGCTTGTCATACACACTTTTGCAATCACTAAACCCAAGCCCAAGTTTTCAGGCTCAAAAGAAAGCAAGGAGAGGTCCAAAGAAAGCAAATCGGCCCACAAAAGATCAAAAGCCCATGGACTTATAGCTGCTCGATCCACAGAAGCGCGTAGAAAAATACCACTCGATCTTTCACACGGTGCACAAAGAAGAAGCTATGCGATCCACGTGTGGCTCACTAAGGAAAAAAAGGCACGATCTACGTGCATTGTCATGTGGTGCATGGGCACGGATTGGGCTTGGGCTGGGATTCAAGCGGGCGATCATGTGGGTTTGGCGTGCGTTCAAGCACAGATGGGAGCTGGCACGAGGGAAAGGTTCTGGATGTGGTTCAAATGCATTGGGCCTGAGACACAAATAGGACACGGATGGGTTCAAATGGGTAGGCCTGGGCACGATTCAAATGGCATTCGGGCACAGCTTATAGTGGATTCCTGGGGGTGCGATTTGAATGGAGTGGGTGCGTGTTGGTCCGAGCAAGGCCAACGAGTGAGATTCGCTTGGGATGCGAGTTCGAGAAGTCTAACGAGGCAAGGAATCCTAGAAGGCATAGTATTCCATGGTGGCTACAATTGAGGGAGATCTTAGGCTATAAAAAGGGGTGTAGGGTATCAAGAAAAAAGAGAGCAAAAATTGAGAGAAAATTGTAGAGAAAAAAAAAAGAGAGGAAGAGAGGGAGGCTACCAAGGATTAAAGTTTTGGGAGAGTGTTTTGTGGTGGCATAAAGAGGTTATGCTGCATCTTCTTCTTTGAGTTCTTCCGATAACCTTCAAAGAATATAGAGATTTTGGCTGCGAGCGAGATCTAATCTATGAGCAGCTAAACCCTTCGTCTTCAAGAAAGTAGATGAAATCCTTCAATCCAAATTTGTATTTTATTTTCTAATCATATTGTGTATTTTCTTTTATTATGCAATCAACTACTTGAACATTGTAAGGCATATTTCTTTAGAATCTTATTGAATAGTTTACAAATATGAATAGTTTTTGTGATTTTATTCATGTGTTCGAG
Source organism: Elaeis guineensis (assembly GCF_000442705.2). NCBI lineage: Eukaryota > Viridiplantae > Streptophyta > Magnoliopsida > Arecales > Arecaceae > Elaeis > Elaeis guineensis. Next base: position 30,708,158 of record NC_026008.2, read on the forward strand.
TAGTAGTTTTTCTTATTTTATGATATTTGATCTCGAATAGTTTATGACTACATAGAGACGAGTCGTGATCTAAAGGTATGATTTATGCTCAACGAGATAAGCTATGTTGAGAGCAAGAGCATAAATTTATTTTTTTATTAGCACTATGGCTTATAGTTTGTAGTGATTTAGATTGTTTTGATTAGAATACTGATCTGTGATTAAAGGATGGATTCAAAAATCTAAGGTATTTTCTTCTACTGGATTTTTCTCAACTTTATTTCTCTCAAACTTATTTCTTTTATTCTTCTTAAAAATTTTAAAATTTAAATCATTCACTACGTTTATTTTAATTGAACACAACTTAGTCCTTTGACCTCTGAGGATTCGATCCCAACTCCCTCTATCTATATAGTTTAAATTAGATTTTATTTTTGACCGCCCACGACAACGATCAATGACTAACTGGAAGAGTGGAAACATGGAGCCGATTCATCACCAGATCGATCCAAAAATGTCTCCCATTCTTCAGAGTAATAAAGCAATCAAAGAACTTCGAGTGGTCGAAGGAGTACCGATCAGCATTTAAAGAACTCAAGAAGTACTTAGGATTGGTGCCCCTTCTCTCCAAGCATGATGAAGGTGAGAAGCTCTTTATATATTTATCAGTCATCTCTCAAGCAATTAGTTCGGTCCTTGTCCAAAATGAAACTAGTATACAGAAGCCCATCTATTACACTAGCAAGGTCCTTAGGGATGCGAAAATCAGATATACAAGGATCGAGAAGATGATTTACATGATCAAGCTCACACAATTATCGTACTCACCGACGATACTTCGGAGGTCAAATACATATGGTCCTTTGGCAAAATGAGCGATTAAGCTCAAAAAGTTCAATATCAAGTATCAATCTCATACGATAATAAAAGCATAAGTGCTGACAAACTTCATCGTTGAATGTATGATCCCTGAACAGTCAAACTTAGCTATTCATGAATCAAAGATCAACATGAAAAACAACTAATGGATACTGCATGTAGATGGGGCTTTGAATTTTCAAGGAAGCAATGCAGATCTTATTATCACCAACCCCGATGGAGTCATCATCGAGTATGTGTTAAGGTTCAACTTTAGTACAAAGAATAATATGGCTGAATATGAAGCACTCATCGCCAACTTGAGGATTATGAAAGAGCTTGGCACTGACAAAGTCAAAGTTTTCTCTGATTCTCAACTCATCGTGAGCTAGGTACAGGGAGATTACAAGGCAAAGGATCCAACGACGTTCCAATATCTTCAAAAGATAAAGGATCTCTTTTAGAGTTTCAAGCTACTAGACGTCCAAAAGATCCCTTGGTCAGAGAACACCCAAGCTGATGCATTATCGCATCTGGATACCTCAAACTCTACCAATTTGGGATGAAAAATCTACTTCAAGCATCTGGACACCCCAAGCATCGATGAACCCCTGAGTGTCAATTAGATTGATGAAGAGCTAAGCTGGATGGGCCTGCTGATAGACTATCTAAGCAATGGCATCATTCCAGTTGATAAAAAGAAAGCCCGAAGGATCAAACATCAGGTCCTATGGTATGTCCTCCTTAATGGCCAACTCTACAAGAAGTCATTTTCAATGCCACTGCTCAGATGCCTAAGACCCTTCGAAGCTGACTATGCACTTCGAGAGATTCATAAAGGTATCTATAGCAATCACATCAGAAGAAGAATTTTGGTTTACAAGCTGCTCCGACAAGGATCCTACTGACGTTCAATATAAAAGGACTTCGAAAACTATGTTCTAAAGTGTGACTGATGTCAGAGGAATGTCAATATCTAACAAAAACCGACATCTCAACTCACCTTAATCACAACTCGACTTTTTGCAATGTGGAGAATGGACATCATTGGTCCTTTCCCAATGGCATCTGGCCAAAAGAAGTTTCTTATCATGACAATTGATTATTTCATGAAGTGGATGAAAGCTGAGCTTTTGACACAAATCACCCAATAGAAGGTCGGAGACTTTGTCTGAAAGTTGATCGTTTGCCGATTTGATCTTTCAAGAGTGATTATCACCAACAATGGCCGACAGTTCAACAATACGAAGTTCAAAAATTTTTGCTCCAAACTTCACATTGAACATCGATTCACTTCTATTGGGCATCCTCAATCAAATGAAAAAATCGATGTTACGAATCAAATGATTCTCTAAGGGCTCAAGAAAAGACTGGATTGGGCTAAAGGACTCTAGGTCGACAAACTCTATGGCAAGCTTTGGGAATATCGAACTATGCCTCGGACACTAATTGGAGAAACACCTTTCAAGTTGGCCTTCAGAGTGGAAGTTGTTATCCCAATAGAGATTAGTCTTCCTTCCCATAGAGTGGAGAACTTTAATGAGTAGAAAAATTCTAATCATCTCCGTTCTAAACTTGACCTTCTCGAAGAGGTAAGAGAGCGAGCCCGGATCAGGATAGCCTCTTCTTAACAAAGGGTCACTCGTTACTACAATTCAAGAATCAAATCAAAGACCTTCAAACATGGTGACCTTGTTGTACGTCGAGCTGAAGTCTTCAAGCCTACAGAGTAGGGCAAGCTTGCCCTAAACTGGAAAGGACCCTATTGAAACTCTAAACTAGTCCATCCTGGGTCATATCGAATTAAGGAGCTGGATGGTACATCTCTATCTCAGACTTGAAACTCTGAGAATGAAAGAGTGTACTATCAATAAGTCTTGTTTATGAAGGAATACTCAATGAAGTTATTAACCTAAGACACCTGTTTCCCTTATTAAGTGTCATGAACCCCTTCGGTTTGTGTTCAGATCGCTCTGACTTATAACCTATGTTGTACCTACCAAGTTTGTTTTGAATCATCGAATTCGCCAAAGAACAGCAACGAATGGCAAATTCAAGCCTAAAGAAGAGTTCGTTTCGTTGAATGGGACCATCATAGGATCATCGGCCACATTCATTCATAATAAGAAAAAAGCAAAAGACATAATGACACATAAATCATTCATTCTTTTCATTAAATCTTCTTCACATGTATAGATACAAAAAGAGGAAGAAAGAAAATGAATACAAAAATGAATGCACAAGAGTCATTGTCTTGTGCATCCTCGGCCTACAGTCTTCTGATGACCTCCATCATCCTCAAGTTGGCTTGGGGGCACCCCCGATCCTTTCGAGACTTCAGTCCTTTGTTCATCATCTCCTTGCTGGTCCTCTTGAGCTTTCAAACTATTGATCTCTACATCAAGGCTGGTAATGGCAATATGAGTGAATGTGTCGGAAGAAGCGTCGAACACCTTTGGCCATAACTATTAGATGTTGATATTGGTCAACCTCAACAACACCATATCAATGTTTGGATAATACTCCTTCATCTTTCTGATATATCTATTAAAGTCCATCTCATATGCCCAAAAGAAGAGGTCGGATTCTTCAGCAAGTATTCAAAACCTGACAGTGATAGCGGTGCATTTCCTGACCTTATCCTCAATGCCAAAGTAGATGATATTTCCATAGTACAGACAAATCTTCTCAAATGCCTGCAAGCACAGAATAAGAGAAGAGCAAAAGAAATGAATATGGACATGAGGGGATTTCTCAAAATGTTCTTCATTTCATTTCTCGAATCTTTTGGTACAAGAGCTTTCATACAAAAGATAAAAGTATAAATAGTGAGAAATAGACTATAAAGAAAAATCTCAGGTTTCGACATCAACCCTTAATTCAAGTTGATCTAGCGATGGCTCAGTCTCAGTGTTCCCGATCAAGGATTCAAGAACTTCGGTAGGGTTCGGAGAGGCTTCGATCAGGGAAAGATGGATCTCAGCTAGGATGATGGGAACTTCAGCTGTAGCAATCTCAGCTATGATGGCAACAACGACATCAAGGTAGGCCTCCTCACGTGCTTGTTCTAGAGCAACATCCGCAATAACACTCATGATAGTTGCTTTAGTAGCAGCTATGGCTCTGAAAGATTTGCCAACCCCTTGTGAAATTGCAGCTTCGGGAGCAGTGGCACCGTCCTCTTCATCACTTTCCACCCATTTGTGTAGACTCAAAATGAGGAGGCCGACATCTATTTTGGGATACAGTTCTTTCACCAAATCTCAACACTACTTATAGCCGATGTGGTACCAACAGAATGCTCTCTCGGTGACCTCAGCCCTAAAAGTAATAGATGCCTTGAAGTCTTCTATCGCCTAGACCCTTGCACACAAGATCTGACCATCGATCGTGCCCAAAGCTTTGTCAGTCTTCATTTTATATCAGCGATAGTCAGCAAAGTCTCGTTTCCTCTGCTCCTGCTCCACCTTAAGTTCCCCTTCTAGCAACCTCACCTTCTCACAAGCCTCTTCAAGATCGAACATCAGCTACATTCTAACACACTTGACCTCCTTAGTGGCAACTTTGTGCTTCAGCTTGGTTTCTGATAACGACATCTCAACGTCCTTTCGTTTATCCTCCTTCTTCAGCCTTTCCTCAAGAGATGCCTTAACCCAATAGTGATCGACTAAGGTATCCCTGATGATGCTAAAAGAACTCATCATCTACACATGAGGGCAGATAGTAAAAAAAAAAGGAGAGATGAACAGAATGTTGAAGAAGAAAAAGAGAAGAGGAAAGAAGGGCCCACCATAATGATGCTAGCAAAACTAGTGTCTAATGCACCCACGACCGTCAAGTTCTTCTATATCTCTCGATCTGCACAGAGAATGATCAGGTCAGCCAACTCTCCGGCAAGCTAACTATCTATAACCACCGATGCATCTCTCCTTACCATCCTCACTAGCATAACCGCTTCCTCCTAGGTGATGGGCTCGGGGAGAAGCCAGACCACCTTCGAAGATGGCCCTGAAGCCGATGTCATCAAGATGATGACTTCAAACATGAAGACTTTGGGAACTTTGGGAGCCTCCGACATCAGTGCCTCTGCAACTTCCCCCACTTCAGGAGACTTCGATCGAGACCTAGGGGTGGGAGCTATGACCTTCTTTCTTTTGGGTGGCACAATTTTTTGAGGAGGGCCTGACCTACTCTTCTTCTTCAGTTCTACCACCATCAGATCATCAAAGCTGATCCTCAATTCTGCAACAATGAAGATAATGAAAAGTCAATAGCCAACAATAAAAAAAAATGAAGAGAAAAAGGCAAAAAAAAAAGAACCGGTTAAAAGAAGTAACCTACGTTGGGAATCGATGAGGCTGATGCCTACGTCGAACAAATCCTACTCAGTCAGAATGTTCTTGAACTTGATGGCTTGAATCTCGACCAGCTTATTGAAATCATCAAGATCTGCTGGAGAGGGGTCTTTTTTAAAGATTGCCTCTAACCAAGGCCTTCTCTAGGTAGTCTTAAAACCCCAGGGATGATCAAAAGAAATAAAAAAGAATCAATTTTTTTAAATATGAACCGAAGATGGAAGATCAGTTACGATCTTATACTTCGGTCATGGTGAGAAATACCATCTGTCTTTATCATAAGGATACACTTTCAAGGTAAAAAGAGATTAAAAGAGCAAACAATGGGGAGAAATCCTAAAGACATTGCAGATCAGGATGAAGGATCCTATAACAATCTAAAGGTTACAGATAAAAGGTGTTGGAAAGGATTTCTCACGAGTATAGAATACAAATGCCCCACTCAAGATTGCAAATACTGGTGTAGATACCAGAAGAGGAAGGAAGAAGAGAGATGTACAAAATACATAATCAAATACATGGACCGGCTCAAGGCTTATCTCTATGAGGTATGCAAGCTTTACTATGAGAAAAAATAAATATAAGAGGAGATCAAATTCTCTCAACTTCGTACATCAATCTCTCTCTCAACAAGAAGCACAAAAAATTCTTACAAAGCTCTCAAAAACCTCAAAGAGACTCTCAGTCGCTCTCTCTGCTACATAGTCACTACTACATGCCCATAGGCTATCAGGCTCTCTTAAAAAGCTTGAAAATTATGTCCTGTTGGGACTCCAGAACCTCTTTGAATACCTAATCACTCCCGCATGCACCTTTGGCCACTTGATCAAGCCTGCTCACCATATCAGCCATCCGATCATGCAAAAACAACACTGGATCTTATGTAGACCATGTGAATGGACCACCTCCCCACATGTGGACCGCACGTTGTGCCCTCCTAGATCATGCCGTGGACCGCACATCTTGCACATCATAGTCGTGCACTATAGGCCGCATGCGCCATGCATGCCATAGGCCTCATGCACCTGCAGGGTGCACCTATGGGACTACACGCATGCTGGCCTGATCTACGGGCCTACTGTGGGCTGAATGTTGAGGTACCAAAAAAATCTAATAACCTTCATCTTGACTCGATATTTGACCTCCACATAACTTTGAGAGCTTCTGGTTGATCTCGCCTCTATGCTCTGGGGCATATGCCTTGCTACTCATGAATGGATAAACATAGGAGTCGAGCTAGGCCGCTCGATTCTATCTCTATCATATACCGTGATCTATCTGACCTGAGATCTACTCGAGATAGCCTCCAGCGATAATAGGAACTTTACCCTATGACATCACCTGTCATCCTTTCGAGTCTTCCATTTCGTACTCAATCCACTTGTATTTGGAGCACCATCTTGCTCTAAGCTTCCACTAGCTCCTGAAGCTCTACCTTATGCTAAGCTTTCTATCAAGAGATAATATCCTCCATATCTCTTCCCCTTCAACACAACCCTATTGCCGCACAAAATCTTCAAGATTTCATCATCAAATCTCTATTTACAGCTGCTTGAATCTAATCTGCTCAATGAAATTAGATTACTCCTGAAATTGGGTATGTATCGAATCTTATCCAATTTCTTCACTACGCTATTATGAGTCTGTAAGCTGACAGTCCCAATGCCCTTGATCGCATAGCTTGATCCATCCGATAGATGAACAGTACCCTTACTACTCTCTAAAAAATCAAATAGCTCCTCTCTGCAATAAATATGATATGAACATATAAAATTTAAAATTCACTATGAAAAAAAAGTAGATACCTCATCAGACACCAGAAGAATATCATCATTTTCTTTTATATCGCTATCTTGGACCACTACCATAGTAGCCCTCATTCAATCTCGAAACTGTGGGCAATCTCTGACTCGATACTCTAATTCATCACATCGATAGCATCTGATCTTGTTGAAGTCTCTTGATTTGGATATGGACTGCTCACCTTGTCATCCTCTACCACTTCATCCTTTGCCACCATCACTTTCAGTCACCGTCAAAGCCGAGTCATCGTCTGAATTCGAAGCTCGATTCTTCCACCTGAAAATTTTATTCTGAAAAAGTATAAAAGTGACTTCATCCATCTTGATGGTGCTCTTCTCCATAAGAAGAGCAGTCATTAAAGACTCAAAAGAAGGGAAAAGTGATGAAAGTAAGACCAATACTCTAGTCTTCTTCTCAATCTTCTCACCAATGCGGAGAAAATCAGTAAAGATCTTCTGAAAGTTGTCGAGATGCTTCTGAAGCGATGAAAGTAAGATCAATACTCTAATCTTCTCCTCAATCTTCTCATCAATGCTGAGGAGATCAATAAAGATCTTCTAAAAATTACTGAGATGCTCCTGCGTGCTCTGTCCCTCACTCATCCACAACTGGTAGAACTATTTTCAAAGAAAGAGAGCACTGGTGAGTGACTTCATCATATATATTTTTTTGAGTTTCATCCACATTGCTATCAGAGAAGTCTCACTAAGCACATGGATCACCACATCATTGGTCAAGTATAAGTAGATTGTACTCACCATCTGCATCTAGAGTCGGTTCTAACTCTTCTCCTCCGTAGTAGTCGACTTTCTCTGACACAAGAGAGCATCAATCAACTCTTGTTAGATGAGCACATCCTTCACCCTCATTTGCCATAGAGAAAAATTACTCTTTCCATTATCTCTATCTTGATTAAGCCAGTCTTCTCTATCTTCTTCAATTTCGATCACCACCATCACAACCTGGACAATTTCGAGCTCTGATACCACTTATTGGGAAGAATCTCTCATGAGTGTGAAATACGGATCTTCTACCTAAGATCGTAAACACTAATGTAGATACCATGGTAGGAAGGAAGAAGAGAGATGTACAAAAGATACAATCAAATATATGGATCAGCTCAAGGCTTACCTCCAAGGGGCATGCAAGCTTCACTATGAGAGAAAATAAATACAATAGGAGATCAAACCCTCTCAATAGGAGATCAAACCCTCTCAACTCTGTACATCAATCTATCTCTCAACAAGAAGCACAAAAAATCTTTAAAAAGCTCTCAAAACCCCCACAGAGACTCTCTGCTGCTCTCTCTACTCCACAGCCGCTACTACATGCCCACAAGCGGTCAGGCTCCCTTAAAATGCCCTAAAACCATATCCTGTTGGGACTCCAAAACCTCTTCGAGTACCTGATCACTCCCGTACGCGCCCATGGTCACACGATCAAGCCTGCTCACCATCTCAGCCATCTAATCATGCAAAAATAGCACTAGATCGTGCAGACTGCATGAATGGACCACCTCACCATGCGTGGATCATGCGTTGCACCCTCCTGGACTGTGCGATGGACCACAAGTCTAGTGCATCTGGGCCGCATGTGCTAGGGCCGCATGTTGCAAGCCGCGTGTGCTACACGTGCCTAGGGCCTCGTGCACCTACGAGCTACACGCCTACAGGCCGTACGCACCTGTGGACTGTGCCTACTAGCCTGATCTGCGGGCTTACTATGGGCTGAATGTTGAGGTGCCAAAAAAACCCAACAAAAGGATGTAAGAAAAATTAGAGCTCGAAAAGAAGTAACTTCTCATAAAAAGCGACACAACTTTCTAGTGGTCTTGAAACCCTTTCATCCTTACCTACTACCAACAACCTAAACTCTGAAGGTATAAAGTACTAAGTTTGAAACTCCTTCAGATCAAACTCAGTAAGATGAGATGTTTCATGATTGGGTCCCATAGACACTAGTCCCCGGCCATAAGGGGCCTCATTAGGAACCCTCAGAGGAGCTACCTCAAGAAGACTCGAAGACTCAAGGCTTTCATCTAACCTAAGCCTGCAGCGAGCCATGAAACCCAAGGGAAGAAGAATACAAAAGCAAGAGAAGAACCAACCAAGAAGGGTTTCTTACCAACCAAAAGCAAGAGGAAGAGATGAAAAGCAAGAGCCTAAAGGAGCCTAGAAGCAAGAGAAGAACCAACCAAGAAGGGTTTCTTACCAAGAAATTTAGCTGGAAATCACTTAAGAACTCCAAGAAAAAAGCTCTGAAACCTCAGAATGCAAGATAGCAATGACAATGAAAAAAAAGATGGAAATCAAACTAGGAAAACCAAATAAATATGAAAATCTGTAATGGCCAAGATTGACCCCTTCTTGCCTGACGCCCAAGATTTCCCTATGTGTCACTGTTCGACGGGTTGAGAAGATGTGAGGAAAACTATTTCCCCCTGAGATCATCATCGATGCCTCAAATCCAATTCTAGCATTAATGATAAAAAGGATGTATTAGTCTCTTTTTCGAAACCAGACGATGTGCCACCTTTTTTGCCAAGCGACAGGAGATGATTCAGCGACCCAGCTCATGCCGTACCAAGTATCCTATCATGGTCAAACCCAAGGGAGCCCGGCTGCTATAAGCAATCTCATAACAACAAAGAGGCTCACTTCAGCACATGACTTCGAAATTCCAAAAGCAATCTACTTCCCAGAATGAATACTTCGAATTGAAAAGTGGGGGGTAAATGTTGGGGCATATTTTATCCATCCCATTTACATGCTAAATTTCGAAAACATGGTAGACACTTGGGATCGCAACATGGCAACTCGAGACACATGATCAGAACGACATCACATGACCCAGACCACACCACTTGCGAGAGATTGGTAGCCCGTCAATAGCCATATCATCAGTACTTCACCAATCCCATCTCATTTCTGCCCCAACCTCCAATAAGCCTTCCTCCAGAATGGACAATGCGGAGGAACTTTTTGGCATAGAGATTTGTTGAGCTAGCAATCTATTACAACAGCCCACTACTCCTTCAAATGTGGATAGCAGGCACCATAACAACCCGCTGACATCCACTACTTAGCTCTGATAACCACTTTTTCGGTTCTAATAGACCTCTCTATAAAAGGGGGAAGGGTAAAGAGAAAAAGAGAGGACTCTGGACTCTGCTCTCTCTCTCACTCCATCTTTCTCTATTGTTCTCTCTCTCTGATCAATACTAATTTAATCATCAGAGGGTTCCTCACTAGAGAACCCCCACCATCTTCTCCGATATTCTTGAACTTTTCTTGTAAGTCTGCAGTGCTCTAATTGTAGACTAGCTACTCCAGCTCGATAGGAGCCAACACCATTCGATCCAGCTACTCTCGCCACATCATCCGATCATAGAGGTGCAGCAACACCGTCCAACCATGTTATCAAATAATCTTTCTCCTTACATGTAGCATGGTGCCGGCATGAATCCTAGATAGCAAACTTTGTAATGCAAGTTAATCGAGCATATGACTCAGTATAGTGCATCTGATATATGTAACCCAGCGTATGTTTAGAGAGGCTAATTAGGCAACAAATTGGGTGGCTTTCTATATGGCTAAGCATATAGTAGATCTAACCGTAAGATACTTTACCAGATGTACCAATTTATCTCTAGGATATGTTGATGGCAGATGCCAGTGAATATATTTATAGAGAATTAGAAATAAATCTCTATCTATACTTTCAACTTAAAAGTAGCTACCCACTTGACTTTGAAATAAAAGTAGCTATCCATTTGAAATATAAGTTAAAGCAACTACCCATTTTGGCTAAAATGATCTTTATACCCTTATATCCATATATTCTTTAACATACTGCAGTATTGTATTGTAATTGTCATGCCTTCAATCTGAGATCGCGAGCCGAAGGTCATGGCAACCGTCGTATACTCAAAAAAAAAAATTTTTACAAGCATGCAAGGTATCTTATCATGCTATCATAAAACAACAGTGAAATAATTACTCAATAATTTAAATCAAAAAGATAACAATCTAAATTCTAACTTTAATATCTCAATAAATTCAACAATGATTCAATAAGTCTTACATCAAATTCAATAAGACTTTCAATCTAAAATAAAAGTATGGAGTTTTCTGCTTCTAATCACTCTTTCATTCATATCTTGTATCACCTTAATTTCTCACCATCTGTAAAAATAGTAAAATAGGAGGTAATGAGCTAGACAGCCTAATAAGTAATGATCACTTTCAATAGATTTTATCAGATATTAAAGTAAATAATTATTTATAAAAAATAAGCATATAGAGTTCATCAATTTGAAATCAATTTCGATTATGTAATATAGTTCATGCCAAATTTTTTTTTAATTTGAATTTTTTTTTTAAATTTTAATTTCTTTCATTCTTAAGTTCTTTTCATCAATCATGAGCTATGATCATATTTTTTCTGTGCTAGGATCATAACACCGTGTATCATCTTGCAGTGAGCTACAAATCATCTATAGTAAAGTCTTTCGAAACCACTGGTCTCGCTGGCGGTTTGTCGCTGATCACATTGGTGACATATTACTGATCTCGCTAGCGACATAAATCCTCAGGATAATTCAATTATCAACGTATATGCCCCCATTATCGGGATGCTTTACATACTCAGATTGTCAATTCATATTATTCTTATATCAAAAATTTTTATAAATTATATTTTTTTATTTTAATTCAATAAGAAAATATATAATCATTGAAAAAAAATAAGTAGTTCAAAGTATATATTTTTAAAATTTTATAAGAAAATAATAAAAGATTAAATATTTTAATCTTCTAAACATACCTTAGATCAGATCTAAACTATCATTAAGGATCTATGACATAAAAAATTTATATATAAAATTTAATATAAAATAAAAAACTATAGCGATCATATCGATGCCCTGAATCTAATATAATTTTTAGATTATGTCGGTAGAGTTTAAAACTCATCACCTTTTTACGAGTCGATAATCTTCACTGTTGGTAAGTATGGTACAAAGCTCTCACTGATATCGAGCAGCCACATAGATTGTTCGATCTCTACAGATTGTCCATTCGAAGCTCTGATCGGATCTTCCTTCGTGGGAGTGCTAGCTCGCGTCGAAGGCTCTGGATGGCTGATCCAAGCTCCTTTCTTATGATCTCTCGGACTCCTCTGGATCAAAAGATGAAGCTTTATGAGGAGGTGGTGGGGTGAAAGATTGGACAAGACTCACTCTTATATTTTTCTTCTCACAAAACCTAGAGATAAAATCCTAGAACCCACAGCTCACACCCGAGAGGAAGAATACTTCCTCTGTTTCTCACGCACGGAAGCCCAACCTACTCTCAACTTTTTACCTCCCCTCTTTTAGATTTCTCATGCCAAAAATCACTTCTAATCTCGCACAAAATTGATCCCCTTTTAAGGTTGGCATCCCATGGAAGATAAAGATAAGAATAAGATAGTTTCGATTCAAATTCAAGTATTGGTTGATCCTTATCATCAATTCAAATAAAATTTGAATTAAATTTTGAATCAAACTTTATTCTTATCTTATGAACTCAAAGAGAGGTCGACCAACATTAGAATGGTGTAAAAAGTCTCACACAAAAATACTTTATGCTTGGAGAAATGTGATGGCGTGAAGAGGAGAGTCCAACTCAATTTGGACTCTAGGTTTTCATTCAAATTCAAACCAATTTGAACTCAAATTTAAACCAACTAATTTCTAATTCAAAAAAACTCAGATGAGAACATAAAAAAGGTTTTTGGATATAAGAAAAAATTATATAAAATATTTTTTATGTGAAGAATAAGAGGGCACAGATAAAGAAGGTGCAAGAAATTCGAATTTGAATTATTTTTCTCATCCAATTAGATTCTTAGTCCAACCAAATTAGGTTAAATCCAATTGGGCCATTAAATCTAATCTAATTAGATAGCAAAAGGCTTTGATCAAATTTTAATCAAATCAAAAATTAATCGAGCTCAAGTTCTGATCATATCAGAAATCAAACACCCTTAGTGATTAGGTCATCTCAAAACCTAATCAGGTCAAACCAAATCGAATCCAATTCAATTAGATTCAATCCAAACCTCAATATTCAATCAAATTAAATTAATTAATAATCTAATTACTAATCAATCCTCTCATAATTTACCAATAATTAGTGAATTAATTTATTATAACTTTTGCATAGGGTTAATCATCAATCGAATTGACTGTTTTATCTTAGAATGATTCTTAATCGTTGATCAGCCATATGATCAGTCAAAAATTTTTTTTGAGTATGATCCCATAGGTTTGAACCTAGACCGATAGTATGAAAATAATCTTTCTATCCAATCAAAGTGACCATCTAGCAATGATACACGATGTTTGGATAGGTCGAAAGATTGCAAAGCATCATTCAAGAACCTATTGACATATGGTTACCGTATAATTTATCTCTTTGACCTAAATACTCAAAGTGACCTAGAATTTAACTACCAATCCTGATATGGTCATCCATATTTTATTTTAATTTTTAAAATTCATCATATAGATCATCCCGACTAAGGTTTTACTGAATTGAAATACACTGATACATTAACTCCTACTTATTCAGAGGGATCAATTTTATCTTGACTCACACACCGACTTCGCAAATACTTGATTATACTCAAAAATCTTTCATCACTGAATTAGAAATTCAAGTAGTCCGACATCAAAGTATAGTAAGTTGCTTGCAAGTTACTGTGGTGATCTCAGGTTAGAGGGACACTTATATCCATATCCTTCGCGAGCTACTCTTGACAGCAGAGTGCTCAGTAATTGATCACGTTCAGTGAGATGTACTTTTAAATCTCACTAGCATTCAACTAAGAAACTTATGTCTCACGTTCAGTGAGAACCTCATTATTTTCATCGAGTTCAACTGGATCCCCATTTCGAACTAAGAAACCATAGTATCTATCCGGTTGATACGGTACTCTACCGAATCTCTTTAAAGATGTTTCTACAATAGATTCTGAATTTGATCTAATCAAGTCCAACTCTATGGGTTTATTAGATTGTATCGGTTCTTCTATCGATCGAACTTTATCAAGTTCAATCTTTGAGGTATTAGTTCCTTCATCAAGGAACTCTTTTTCTAAAAAGACTGCCCTATTGCTGACGAACACCTTCTATTCATCAGCAAGACAGAAGTAATATCCCTTGATCTCTTTTGGGTACCCTACAAATAGATATTTGTCAGACCTAGGTCCCATCAATTTATCACTATCTAATAGTGATCAGAGCGACAAGGTGGTGGCCATAACTGCAAAAAAAAAATAGAACCTAATTAGTATATGAATTGATTAAGCCTAACGATATAGATTTTAGTCTAAAATTTTTTTCACTTTTTATTCGAATTGATAGCCTTTATCTTTAATTCGAGAAATTACATTAATTTCTTAGTGGGTACTAGAATCCACATGGATTGCACATGGGTCTGAGTACGGCTCGGCCAACCTTTGTGTATCCATGGATATGTTCTTAATCAATTATTTCATCAAAAAAATTTTAGTATTCAATTTTGCCCTAGACACCTCTTCAGCAGGTGTGTGGCGCCTCCACTAAAAGTTCTGGTTAGGTCAAACCGTTAACATATCAAAATTTAGTGTATCTAATAAACGACTGATCAGACCCAAGTGTGACTCGATCAACCTGACCATCATCAAAAGGACACAACTAAAACAACATATTATGAATGATAATTTCGACAGCTAGATGAGCATCAGGTGTGTGGCACCTCCAATGATCATCTAAATTGTTGGACTCATTATCATCAATTTAATGAGAGGCTATGATCTAGTTATCACCATAACTATTTCATTTTTAGGGACCTAATAATTTTAGAAGATTTAATTAGTTGAATTGAGAGATAAGAAAAGACTTGACCAATTAATCTTAATCTTCCCACTGACTTCACCAAGTCAGATTAAAGAGAAATAGATAAAAATTGATCCAGCCAACTAGTCATAAATCCTCCCACTAACTTCACCAAGTCATGAAGAAGACTCAAGAAAAGTCGAACTAGGGGCACCTAAATCAATCACACTGATTTTCTAGTTAGCATGAGTCAACTCCAATCATTAAGTGATCTAATCAAAATATGATTCATCATATTGGTCAGATAAGTAAGATCGATGAGAAAGATATGCCATTAACTCGACATAGACTTAATCTATGTGAGTAGCTCCCAATTAATGACCACCAATCAAAGCTGCCATACTTACCTTAGACACCAACTGGTTAGTCATTTTTAATTTAATCAACTTAGATTCGATCACGGAACTACGATCAAAGTCCATATTAGTCTAATCAAAGACTTGGACTTGACCAACTACATCTATTAAAATTGATTAAGAAAAGAAATTGATCCAATCAAAATTAACTTTTAATTAGATTTGATCAATTACTAACATGATCCATTATCAACGATTTTTAACCCTAGATCTAATCCAATTAAATGGACTTCACTCGAGCTAACCCATGAGTTATGAAATTAATGCTTTAGATCTTTAATTCTCAAATTAAGATCACTTAATTCTAAATTAAGTTTTGGGCTGATATGGGTTCGGATTCGATATTTAAAAATAATTTTTAATTTTATAAAATATTTTTACAATCAATCATCTAATGATCAAGACTCTAATTTCAGATCTAATATATATTAGTTTAAATTTAAAATAAAATTTTAAAAAATTTTTTATTATTCATCATCATGAAAAAGATCACACAATACCCCTACATATCATAAGAGATCCCATCAAATGGATAAATAGGATAGTAAAATCTTAATTTCTCCTGTGACTGGACGGCTATGAGGATCTATCCAATCAGATTACTATACTACTCAGATTTAAAATTAATTTTTTAGATCTAATCTAAATAATTAAAATCAGATTATATGTAAAAAATTCATGTCATAAGAAACCTTGCTCTGATACTATCTGAAAAAAAATAGGTAGTTCAAATCATGTATTTTTAAATTTTTACAATGAAATAATAAAAAATTATATATTTTAATTTTCTAAATATATCTTAGATTAGATCTAAAATATCATTAAGAATCTATAACATAAAAAATTTATATATAAAATCTGATATAAAATTAAAAACTATATCGATCACATCGATGTCTAGAATCTGATCTAACTTTTAGATTATGTCGGTCGAGTTCAAAACCCATCACCTTTTCATGGATCGATGATCTTTATTGTTAGTAAGTATGGTAAAAAGCTCTCACTGATATCAAGCAGCCGCACAAATCATCCAGCCTCTACAGATTGTCCACTCGAAACTCTGATCGAATCTTCTTTCGCGGGAGTGCTAGCTCACGTTGAAGGCTCAGATGGCTGATCCAAGCTTCTTTCTTTGGATCTCCCAAACTTCTCCAAATTAGAAGATGAAGCTTTATGAGGAGGTGGTGGTGTGAAAGATTGGATAAGACTCACTCTTGTATTTTTTTTCTCATAAAATCTAGAGATGAAACCCTAGAACCCACAGCTCACGACTGAGAGAAAGAACACTTCCTCTATTTCTCACGCACGGAAGCCCAACCCACTCTCAACTTTTTACATCCCCTTTCTCAGATTTCTCATGCCAAAAATTACTTCTAATCTTGCACAAAACTGATCCCCTTTTAAGGTTGGCATCCCATGAAAGATAAGAATAAGAATAAGGTAGTTTCGGTTCAAATTCAAGTATTGGTTGATCCATATCCCCAATTTAAATTAAATTTGAATTAAATTTTGAACCATATTTTATCCTTATCTTATGAACTTAGAGAGAGTTGACCAACAACAGAATGGTGCAAAAAATCTCATGCAAAAATACTTTATGTGTAGAGAAATGTGGTGGCGTGAAGAGGAGACTCTAACTTAATTTGGACTCTAGATTTTCATTCAAATTTAAACCAATTTGAACTCAAATTTAAATCAACCAATTTCTAATTCAAAAGGACTCAGATGAGGATATAAAAAAATCTTTTAGTTATGAGAAAAAATTACATAAAATATTTTTCATGTGAAGAATAAGAGGGCGCAGATAAAGGAGGTGCAAGAGATTCGAATTTGAATTATTTTTCTTATCTAATTAGATTCTTAACCCAATCAAATTAGGTTAAATTCAATTAAAATATTAAACCAAATCTAATTAGGTAGCAAATAACTTTGATCAAATCTTAATCAAATCAAAAATTAATCGAGTTCAAGTCCTGATCATATCAAAAATTGAACACCCTTAGCAATTAGGTCATCTTATAACTTAATCGGGTCAAACCAAATTAAATCTAATTCAATTAGATTCGATCCAAACCTCAATGTTCAATCAAATTAAATTAATTAAAAATTTAATTACTAATCAATCCTTCTATAATTTACCAATAATTAGTGAATTGATTTATTACAACTTTTGCATAGGGTTAATCATCAATCGAATTGACTATTTTATCCTAGAATGATTCTTAATCGTTGATCAGCCATATGATTAGTCAGAAATTTTTTTTGAGTGTGATCCCATAGGTTCGAACCTAAATCGATAGTATAAGAATAATCTTTCTATACCAATCAAAGTGATTATCTAGCAATGATATCCGACGTCCGGATAGGTCGAAAGATTGCAAAGCATCATTCAATAATCTATTGGCATATGGTTACCGTATAATTCATCCCTTTGACCTAAATGCTTAAGATGACCTAGGATTTAACTGCCAACTCTGATATGGTCATCCATATTATATTTTAATTTTTAAAATCTATCACATGGATTACTCCGGTCAAGATTTTACTGAATTGAAACATACTAATACATTAACTCCTACATCTTGACTCACATACCGACTTCGCAAGTCTTTGACTATGTCCAAAAATCTTTCATCACTGAATTAAAAATTCAGATAGTCCAGCACCAAAATATAGTGAGTTGCTTGCAAGTCACTGTGGTGATCTCAGGTCAGAGAAATACTTATACCCATATCCTTCATGAGCTACTCTTGATAGCAGAGTGCTCAGCAATTGGTCATGTTTAGTGAGATGTACTCCTACGTCTCATCTGCATACCATGCCAATGTCTCCACACTTTTTGGTTAAGAGGACAACCAATGTACATGACACACAACGACCTATACTTGATATAGCTACCGTCCTAATAATAGTATATCATTTGGTCATGAACTTAAGATTTAAGAACTAAACGATATATCCTCCCATATCGAATCAAATAGTCCTAAAGACTTCATCACATAATAGGAGTTCAAAATGAGATGTACGCAGTGATGAAAAAATTAAATAATATTTATTAATTTAATAATTTATATACAATTATAATGATAAGCACAACCATCAACAAGCTGACGATTGGTTTTGGGATAATTTTCAACAATCAAGTGGTATCGAAATCAATCAATATAATGCATCACAAAATCAATATGTTCAATCATGCTTTATCATAACATTTCAAATAAGATATTTTTTATAACAAAATATCATTCATCTAATTCATGCATCATTTCACAAATCATGTCAGAAAAATATATTATAATTTGCTGATAAATCTAGAAAAAGTGATGCATTACTTACCTCATTTGCATTCCAATAAATTTACATAATTCTAAAAGTTTTATTCTAAAATTTTTTGTTCATAGATCATATCGCGATATCCCATGATCAAACATCCACAACCCTATACAGGATCAATTCCAAAATTAAAAAGGACATGAATAATTAAGAAAGATAGAATTGATGGATACCCATATCCTATAGTCCAGATTGATCCAATCATTCAATTTTATCTGGTCAAAGTCCAATTAGGACATAGATGGTCCAGAGTTTGACTATCGAATCAAATCAGATTCGAAGTGATAGGATTGAAAATCTTTCATTGGATTCATAAATCAAGTAGAAAGAGAAAATCAGAGTAGAGAGAATTCATAAGGTACAATCTAAATTTATCAGGTGACACAATCCAACATCACGATTGGTCCAATCAAAATGATCTAATTAAATCATGGTTCAACCAGTATTCAGATGATTCAAAATAAAATCATGGATGATCAAATCTAATGGTTCATGATCTAATCAAGATGCTGGCATACTACCTGACAATTACGGATCAGGATACTTCTATTAGAATCATTCAAACTTATCATCACTCTTCTCATAATTTTAAAAAATCATAGGAGAGAGAAATGATCTAGAGAGAGAAAATTCTAGAGAGAGAAATTAGAGAGAGAAACTAGAGAGAGAAAGAGAGGAAAGAGAGAACAGAGGAGGGAGAGAGAGCAGAGAGAGAAAGTCTCTCTCTTTTTTTTCTTTTTTTCTTTTTTTTCTTTCTTTTTTTCTTTTCTTTTCTTTTCTTTTTCTTTTCTTTTTTTCTCTTTCTTCTTCTTTTTCTTCTTCCCATGGGTTCTCTTTAGTGGAATAGGGGACCGTGAGGTCCCTTCCTATTCCTCAGGCTAAGGGCCATGACTGTCGACTGGTAGTCGGTGGCAGCAGAGGCTGCGACGGTGCAGTCCGGAAGAAACCAAACCAATGATCGGTAGTGACCACCGACATCGAAAAATCAGAAAAAAAGAGGGGCAAAAACAGTCCAAAATAGGAGACATTTTTCCCCAACGAAATTCGATGAACCTGACTGCCGACGGTCATGCACACAAGCAAGGAAAAAAAAGAGTGAAAGGGAGGAAGAGGAGCCGAGGCTTACCTCGAGCTCCGGTGACTACTGTGGCAAGAAATTGAGGCAAGCGCGATGAAGGGTTTCCATGAGAAATCTCAGTGATCCTCACTGATTGCTCTTGATGCTTGATGGGAGGAAGAGAGAAGATCTCTTCCCTTTAAATAGGACCGGAGGGGAGGAGTTTGAGTCCTCCCCGATGGTGATTTCTGACTCTGATCGGGAGTCATCTTAGGAAGAAGAAGACTCCCGAACAGAGTCTTCTTCTCTCTTTTTTTTTTTTTTTTTGACTTGGGCTTTGAGCTTTGGGTTGGGTTATAACATTCTTCCCCTCTAAAAAAAATTTCATCTTCAAAATTTTTCTTGCTTAAGTCTTCATAAATTCTTACTTAGAATTTATGGTTAAAATCTCACCCACAAATATTTTAATATTCTAATTCTTGTTGTAAATTTATTCTTAAATTATTTCATACGTCAAGTATTGATCTGAAACAGAACCATTCATTTTCTTATTATCAAAATCAATATCTCAAAGATTTTTAATTTTTAAGATTTCAAAATCATGATCTCATTTTTTATGAAAATAAGATTCAATACCTCATGACTAGATCAAAATCAAACCTATATCTTGTAAATAGAAAAAAATTAATATCTTAATTTTTGAATAAGCATTTTATTTTTTTATCAAAATATCAACTGCTCTTAATTATTTAACTCATCACAAGATAGGAGAACATACTAATATGAGTCACATGGTGATATCTAAATCAGTCGAGATTTATCATTTTAATCTCATCTTTAAATTTTTTAATATTTTAATTCTTGATGTAACTTCATCATTATATCATTTTATAAGAAAAAGATCAATATCACTGATGTTGATTAGAATCAAAACCACTATTTCTAGTCATCGAAATTTTCTTACTCAAGCCCTCAAATTCTTAAATATTCTAATTCTTGAAGTAATTTTATCATTAAGTCATTCCATAAGAAAAATCAATAACTCAAAAGTTGATCTAAATCAAAATCATTTTTTTCTTATAATCGAAATCAATATCTCTATTCCAAGTAAGCATATCAATTTTCTTTATCTAAACATTAACTACTCTTAATTAATCGATTTATTATAAGATTAAATAATAAATAAATCCAATCCATCTTTTGTAGAACAATCCTCAATATCGATAGATAACATCAATCTTTTTCAATCAGTCAGAGGAATAATAATGATCAAAAGAGTTCAAACTTTAAATTTTATTATACTCTCTGGAGATAAATATTTAAGTAGAATAATCTAAAATCAAAATCAATGTTCCATAAATAATCTTAAATTTTTTTAATAAATAAAAAATTATAAAAAATTTATCTCTAAATATTTTAAATCTAAAATCAAAAATCAAAGGTCCACTCATTTTAGAATTATGATGCTAAATATTTTCTTAGCATAGTAGATGGAAGTGCTACTTTTAAAAATCATATTAGGATATCTAAAATAATCTAAAATTTTAATAATATTATTCTTTCTAATATTAATAAATTTTTTATATCAAATTATATCATCTATCATAATTTTTTAACTCAAAGAGTCAACATTCCTGACTTACTCAAAATAATCTAGATCACCATGCTTCTGCTGCGCACTCAGTTCGAACAATTAAAATTTTTTATATTCACCAAAAATTTTTGATGAAATTATTTTTTTATCTTATTAATAGAAAAGATTTAAAATTTTAAATTTTAATTGAAGCCAAAGATTAACCGATTCTCCTTCCTACTTTTGCTGGTATACAATAATCTTGATTAACCCTTGAGTCCAATATCACATTCAAAACCATCATATAGGTCTACTATAATCAAATATAAATCAAATCTTAATTCTCATATCAATTCAATTAGATAATTTCAAATCAAAATCCTATAAGTAAAATCAATAAGAAAATCTTTCGATGCTTCACCAAATTAGGACATAATCAGAATATATAAGAATTTCAAATCATTATCTTTTTTAAAGTTTCTATCATCAAGATCTTTAATATCTATCAAGTATCCTTTTATAACAATCATACAAATCTCAAAAAAAATTAAATCTCTATTTAATAGTAGATTCAATTAGGGACTTCATTAACAAAAGTAAAGAAACTCCATATCAATTCCTAAATCTAAAATTTTAAATTGCAAATTCACATGGGTCCCATAATCTCGAATAAAATCTTTTATCTTGATCTAAATACAAAAATCAAAGATTTCACTTGCAATCTCAACAATAATGATGATAATGGTAGAAGATCTCTTGATTAACTTAGATACAAAATCTTTAAATTAAAATTTTATACACATCATATAGTCTCTAAGAGACATAAATAAGATTTATTATTTAGATCCAAGGATAATAATTAAAGATTTCAACATAATGAATATCCTATAATCTCATAATCGATTTCATCAATAAGAAATAGACTTCTTTGCAATATCTCCAAATATGCATTCATCCTAATATGATACTTTATACATGATCCACATATCAAGTTCAATTTCGATAATTATTCTAATCAAGTATCATAAAAGACTTTCTTAGTCCATCCTGAAATAATATTTTATCATAAAATCTTAATCTTACCAATAATAGTCAAGTTCTCAACTAGGAGTAATATCATAGTATTATTCTCACATCGAATTTGAGCTTACGATTCACTTGAATAACCAATGATCAAATTAATAATCACAATGCATAATAAAATTTCATGTCAATCTTTTTGTAATTACTTTCGATCAAAATCTAACTAATCATATCATGATCCATAAATCATCCATTATATTTCAAACTTTACATGTCATAATCTCTTGTAGTCCTTTCATACAAAATCTCAATGTTTAACCAAAAATCATAAAGATTTCTCACACTACAATCATCATAGATCTACACCATAATGATCCTAGTGTTTATCCACTTATACTCATTCTATATCTGATTTTATGTTTTATAATTTATCTACTTATGCTCTAATATCACTTTAATTATTATGCTCCCAATCCGAGATTGCAAGCCAAAGATCATGACAACTGCCATATACTCATAGAAAACTTTTTTCACAAGCATGCAAGGCATCTTATCATGCTATCATAAAATAATAATAGAATAATTAATCAATAATTTAAATCAAAAAGATAATAATATAAATTCTAACTTTAATATCTCAATAAATTTAACAATGATTCAATAAGTCTTACATCAAATTTAATAAGACTTTTAATCTAAAATAAAAGTATGGAGGTTCTGTTTCTAATCACTCTTCCATTCATATCTTGTATCACCTTAATTTCTCACCATCTATAGAAACAGTAAAATAAGAGGTAATGAGCTAGACAGCCCAATAAGTAATGATCACTTTTAATATATTTCATCAGGTATTAAAGTAAATAATTATTTATAGAAAATAAACATATAGAGTGTATCAATTTGAAATTAATTTTGATTATGCAATATAGTTCATGCCAAATTCATTTTTTTTTCAAAAATTTGAGTTTCTTTCGAGATTTTAATTTTTTTATTTTAAAATTTTTTTCATCAATCACGAGCTATGATCATATTTTTTCTATGACATGATCATAACACCGCGTATCATCTTGCGATAAGCTGCGAATCATCTGCAGCAAAGTCCTTCGGAACTGCTGGTCTTACTGGCAATATGTCGCTGGTCTCACTGACGACATAAATCTTCAGGACAAATTAATTGCCAACGTATATGTCCCATTGGTGGGGTCCTTTATATAGTCAGATTGTCAATTCATATTATTCTTATATCAAAATTCTTCATAAATCATATTTCTTATTCTAATTCGATAAGAAAATATATAATCATGTGGTATCAAAACCAATCAATATAATACATCATGAAATCAATATGTTCAATCATGCTTCATCATAATATTTCAAATAAGATATTTTTTATAACAAAATATCATTCATTCAATTCATGCATCATTTCATAAATCATGTCAAAAAAATATATTATAATTTATTGATAAATTTAGAAAAAGTAATACATTACTTACCTCATTCGCATTCTAATAAATCTACATAATTCTAGAAGTTTTCTTCTAAAATTTTTTATTCATAGATCATATCGCGATATCCCATGATCAAACATCCACAACCCTATACAGGATCAATTCCAATAATTAGAAAGGATGTGAATAATATAAAAAGATAGAATTGATGGATACCCGTATCCTATAGTCCAGATTGGTTCGATCATTCAATTTTGTCTGGTCAAAGTCCAATTAGGATGTAAATGGTCCAAAGTTTGACTATCGGATCAAATCAGATTCGAAGTGATAGGATTGAAAATCTTTCATTCGATTCATAAATCAAGTAGAGAGAGAAAATTAAAGTGGAGAGAATTCATAAGGTATAATCCAAATTGATTAGATGACACAATCCAACATCACAATTGTCCAATCAAAATGATCTAATTAAGTTATGGTTCAACCAGTATTCAGATGATTCAAAATAAAATCATAGATGATCAAATCTAATGGTTCATGATCTGATCAAGATGCTGGTATACTACTTGACAACCATGGATCAGGATACTTCTACTAGAATCATTCAAACTCATCATCACTTTTCTCATAATTCTAGAAAATCATAGGAGAGAGAAATAATCTAGAGAAAAAAAAATTTAGAGAGAGAAATTAGAGAGAAATTAGAGAGAGAAAGAGAGGAAAGAGAGAACAAAGGAGGGAGAGAGAGCAGAGAGAGAAAGTCTCTCTCTCTTTTTTTTTCTTTTTTCTTTTTTTCTTTCTTTTTTGTCTTTTCTTTTTCTTTTCTTTTTTTTCCTCTTTCTTCTTCTTTTTCTTCTTCCCATGGGTTCTCTTTGGTGGAATAGGAGATCGTGAGGTCCCTTCCTATTCCTCAACTTAAGGGCTATGACTGCCAGCTGGTGGCCGGTGGCAGCAGGAGTTGCGACGATGCAGCCTGAAAGAAGCCAAACCGATGGTCGGTGATGACCACCGACATTGAAAAATCAAAGAAAAGGAGGGACGAAAACAGTCCAAAATAATAGATATTTTTTCCCAACGAAACCTGACGAATCCAGCTACCGGCAATCGTGCACACAGGCAAGGAAAGGAAAGAGTGAAAGGGAGGAAGAGGAGCTGGAGCTTACCTCGAGCTCCGGTGACTACTGTGGTGAGGAATCGAGGCGAGCACGATGAAGGGCTTCCATGAGAAATCTCTGGTGATCCTCGTTGATTGCTCTCGATGCTTGATGGGAGGAAGAGAGAAGAGCTCTCCCCTTTACATAGGCTGGAGGGGAGGAGTTTGACTCCTCCCCGATGGTGATTTTCAACTCCGATCGGGAGTCACCTTAGGAAGAAGAAGACTCCCGAACATAGTCTTCTTCTCTCTCTCTTTTTTTTTTTTTAGGCTTGGGCTTTAGGCTTTGAGTTGGGTTATAACAGTCATAGTGTAGTATTTCTTTACAATAAAATAGTATTACATTACATGAGTGTAGTATTACTTTGTAATAATGCAATGTTGCTTTATTGTATTATATTAGTATAATATTTCTTTACAATAAGATAGTATTATATTATATTAGTATAGTATTCTTTTATAATAACACAGTATTACTTTATTGTATTATACTAGTATAGCATTTCTTTACAATAAGATAATATTACATTATTATAGTATAGTATTCCTTTATTATAGTATTATTTTACAACAATATAGTATTGCTTTATAATAGTACAGTATAATTTTATAATAGTATAGTATTACTTTATAATAATATAGTATTACTTTGTAAGGATAATTCGATCATTTTATTCTCATTTGAGTAGTTGCTTTTAAGTTATATTTCAAATGTGGAGCTGCTTTTATTTGAAACTCAAGTATGTAGTTATTTTTAAGTTTAAACTCAAGTGTCTAATTTTTTTTAATTTATTTATATATTTATATTAAAATTTTAATATATATATATATATATATATATATATATATATATATAAGGCAATGCGGGCAAACGGGATACTACCAAGCTCGTAAAACAATCCTTCCATTAGAACCCATTCAGTGCCAGAAATTTGCGGTGGTATGGAGACCGGTCTCGTGATATGAGTCTGTAAGAAATTCGTTCCATGAGAATAAGTTATCCTGCCTAAATCCACAGCGGGATAAGGTTTCAAGATGGGAGGAATAAACCTTCTGAAAGTGACCTTGCAGGCTACGAGTCTCGTCTCATTGGCTGGCATTCCTTGCTTCCCATTTCCATCCAAAAACAGAGTCACATCTCACACTATCAAGTGAAGCTCTTAGGGATTAGAAGGTCAGAAGAGTGACAGGGAGAAGGAGGAAGAAGGAGATGGGGAAGGGTGGTGAAGGAAGTGGAGATGGTAAGGAGGAGAACATGGCAGCCTGGTTGGTGTCTGTCAACACCCTTAAGATCCAACCTTACCAGCTCCCACCTCTTGGTATCCATCACCTCTTTTATTCTTTCTTCCTCCTTGTTTATTTCTTCTTTTTTTTTTTTTTTCCTTCTTAAGATGATAATAGATAATATTTATGTTTTTCTGGTGTACGGCATGGTTGTTTTGCATATGTATATCTTCTTCGTGTTGAGTTTGACCTGCTTCTTTTGATTTTCCTATGTCATGTCTATGTTTTCACCCAATGCATCTTGACTTTTTTCCTTTTCAAATTTTTGTGGATAAACTGGTGGTGTTTTAACATGATGGTGATTGTGATGATCACGGCTTGTGTTTTCTTGATCCTCCTGAAAAAATTGACAGAGAATGTCTTAATTTTGTCTTAGTGGATCATTCTAGGGATTACCCTTTCTTTCCTTTCTTATGTTTTGATCTTCTTTGGAGGCAAAATTAATTGTGAATTATTTTCTCTTTTAAATTTCGTAGATAAACTGGTGGATGTTAAGTATGATGATGGTGGTGGTCATGATCATGGCTAATTGTGTCTTCTAGATCAGAACCTGCCAAATTTCATTGATCATGCTATAATTATCATTCTATGGATCCTCTGTCTTTTCTTCGCTAACAAAATTGACTGTTTTCAGGCCCTCGCGATGTTCGGGTGCGGATGAAGGCTGTGGGTATCTGCGGAAGTGATGTTCAGTACCTCAAGGTTCATCTCCCCATCTCCTGGATTTACTTATGCTACCATCTCTCTTTGAATTTTGTTGAGGCAAAAGCATCTTACCAGTGTTTTCTTTTACCAAAATTCTGTCAAGTTCTTGGTTTGTTAGTCGTTATTACCCATAGATCTATTGATTGATTGATTGATTGAGTTACATATCGATGCAGTTGTTAGCTTATATTGTAAAAGTTACTTGAAACTGCAGAGGATGAGTTCTGCCCATTTTGTCGTCAAAGAGCCTATGGTTATTGGGCATGAGTGTGCTGGGGTTATAGAAGAGGTCGGCAGCGAAGTGAAGTCCCTGGCTGTAGGTGACCGTGTGGCATTAGAACCAGGGATCAGCTGCTCACGCTGCAAGTACTGCAAGGGTGGCCGCTACAACCTCTGCCAGGAGATGAAGTTCTTTGCCACTCCTCCTGTTCATGGTTCATTGGCTAATCAGGTATTCAGGTTTTTGAGAATTTTTAAACTTTTTACCCTGTTTTTGGCTGCTGTTATGATATATATAATTAGTTCTTTAAAGCAAGGACCACATAGCAAATATTACTACATAAATTAACTCCAATTAACCTTAAGAACCATGTTGATGCTAACTAAATCCGTTTAGCTGGATTTTTACTTTCATGCTACTCATCCAAAAGGAAATTGCTGGAATAAAAGAGGTAAAAGGAAAAAAAAAAAAGCTCTTTTCGGTGGAATCATATCTTACTACATTCTACCTTTCATCTATAGGTAGAATAATGCATGGTTGTAGAGCAGGACCGGCGGTCTCGACTCTCATCTCCTAGCTTCAGAGTCTCTTAATATTTTTTAGGCTATAAATTTGAAGCTTTTATATTCTCCTGCTTTTCTCGTCATTTGTTCATGCCTTTCCCTACTGAACATTTATTATATCAGAATTTCAGCAAAACTAGTCAGGCTAAGAACTGCTCGCTTGATGCTAATGATCTCTCTCATTTCTTGGCAGGTGGTGCATCCTGCTGAGCTCTGTTTCAAGCTTCCGGACAATGTAAGCTTGGAGGAAGGGGCGATGTGCGAGCCCCTCAGTGTTGGGGTCCATGCATGCCGTCGTGCTGGTGTTGGTCCAGAGACAAATGTGCTAATCATGGGAGCTGGACCGATAGGCTTAGTCACAATGTTTGCAGCTCGTGCTTTTGGTGCTTCTAAAATAGTTATAACAGATGTTAATGATCATCGTTTATCAGTTGCAAAGTCTCTTGGAGCGGATGCTATTGTTAAAGTTTCTACAAACATGGAGGTTTCACTACTTTTCTCTTCCTTTTACGTTTCCTTGTTGCTTATGGTATACATTGCCATAAAATTCTTACTCTGGATTACCATGTTTTTCCCTCTGTTACCAACTTTGAAAATATTTTGACATGTGACAAGAGTCTTTTACTTGTAAATGTAACATAAACTTAATATTTTCTTTCCCTTTAATTATGTCTTATATGTCAGTGGCTATCTTGATTCCTTGTTCCTGTATTTTTTTTCCTAATTTGTCAACACCGTGTGCACTCTGTTGTACCATAAGCTCTCACATATGAGTTAATTGCATAGAAGTACAATGGAAGATTGCTTTGACTTTAGACTAACACATACATTGTAGATGATACACGATGTAGATTGCCTCTTCTCCTAGGAAGCACAAACTGAGAAATTGTAGTTACAAAGAGACTTAATTTTTTCTTCTACAGAAG
Source organism: Elaeis guineensis (assembly GCF_000442705.2). Classification (NCBI taxonomy): domain Eukaryota; kingdom Viridiplantae; phylum Streptophyta; class Magnoliopsida; order Arecales; family Arecaceae; genus Elaeis; species Elaeis guineensis. The sequence goes on from NC_026008.2 coordinate 30,736,715, forward strand.
ATCACATGCTACTTTGGGCTTCCAGAATAGGAAATTAAGTTCCTGTTTGGTGTCCCTTTATTTATTTTCTGTTTTTAGAAACAATGCATGGAAAGCTTAAAAAAAAAAAAACTTGTTTGGTACTCCTATTCTATTTTCTATTTTTTAAAAATATTTTCTAAATTTCTTAAAAAGGTTGAAGCAAAAAATCTTGCTTTCACCTTTCATAGAAACAGAGAACTAAAATGAATTGGGACTTGTTCCAACGGTCATACCCATCTGTGTGGCAACCATAGGTTCCGTGTTAGATCCATGGATGGTATATCCCAGAAATTGGATTTTGGATAATTATGGTGTAGATTTAGCTCCTTCTCTTTCTATAAAGGACAGGGAACTGAAGTTTTTCAAGCGGAAACCCTCCTTCTTGATAACCTTTCCACCTCTGCCATGGCCAACACCACGACTACTGCTGTGACAGACACTGCCACCACCACATCCACCATGATCACTGTGTTGCTGCCACCTCCATTGCTGCTGCCGTCACAGCCACTGCCACTTTGCCGCTGCCTCCACCAATAACAGCCAACATTATCACCTCCATCATTGGCACAGCCACTGCCTCCGTGCCATTGTCACTGTCATCATCATCACTCCCATTGTCATCTGATGAAAGAGGAGTTGATTTTTTGTTTTTTTTTTTACAAAAGTAAAATACTTTATTACACCAAACATGTTTATTGTTTTTGAGAATTCTAAAATAAAATAGAAACAGAAATTTTTTTATTTTTCAATTTTACAAGAAGGAAAAGTGAAAGTGCTCACAGATGCAACTTACCAAGTTACTAACTACTCAAGCTTTTGGAGAGGGCAAGAAATTGCTGTTCAATGACAATGGGCTTTTTCACAAGCCTGGCTTTTTATCTTTTTGGTCCTGACAATGAATTATAACTCATCAATTAGTTTCATCGGCTATATGTCTTTCTTTCATTTCGACTTTGGCTGCATGGTAGGGAGACACAAAGCTTTGAATCTCTGATGCCAAAGTACACTTCCTAGGAATTAGAAAGAGAGTTTTATGGACAAAATTTTCACCAAAGATATCCCTAAAGTAAGGTTAAAGAACAAAAATTTCTGACTTCCAACTGATGAATGAACTTGTCCTCTGGAAGAGGATACTGTTATTGTTTTAATTTTCAAGACCAATGAGAACTACTTATTGCATAGTTCATACTTTGATATACCTACTTCCTTACACACAGTTGGTTTGTGGGGCCAATATATGGTTATTGTTGTGAGTGGGGACACTACAAAGTAGTGACAGAGGTGCTCTGAGAGGTGCAATTCAATTTTGAAGTGCATTGGCATGAAGGTTTATGGAGGTGAAAGGACAAGGTGATATTTGAACATTCAAAATCTTGATACAATTTTATGCATGTTTAGCAATGGACATGTCATTTGAAGAACATTGATATAATAAGTCGAGATATATTTCCATCTTTATAGGAGTATGTAGAATGGTAGTCAAGAAAGGGTTTATGCAAGAGGCTTGGTAGAACTGACATTACATGGAAAAGGGCAAATATTTATATTGACTTAAGATACATCCTGCAGAGGAATCAGAACAAAGCTAAGAATCCAGAAAGTAGTCAAAGTTGATAACAATTATTTATTGTTTATTGAAATTATGTAAATCAAAGTCAATAGTTGTTGCATTTGCATCTGGGCCAATTGTTTTTTTTGTGACTCGTTGTTCATAAGTTGCTCTCTTTTTCCTTTTATAGGGTGTCGATGAGGAGGTTATTCAGATACAAAAGGCTATGGGTGCTGACATTGATCTCACCATAGATTGTGCTGGTTTTAGCAAAACAATGTCGACTGCTCTCAATGCTACTCGTGCTGGTGGTAGAGTTTGCCTTGTGGGAATGGGCCACCATGACCTGACTGTCCCCCTTACTCCTGCTGCAGCAAGGTATTGTCATTTCCATCAACACTCCCCTAGTTCTCATTTATCGCCATGAGAGAAAATGCCATCTAACCTTGTTTCTTGGTTTTCCCTTTTTTTTTTCTTTCAAAATAGGCTATTGAACTTAATAAGATGAATATTCTGTCATGAACTTGATGTGGCAATTGCTTATATTTTAATACTATCTTTTGACACAGAGAGGTTGATATAGTTGGTGTCTTCCGCTACAAGGACACTTGGCCATTGTGTATTGAGTTCCTGCGGACTGGAAAGATTGATGTAAAGCCTTTGATAACTCACAGGTTTGGATTCTCTCAGGAGGAGGTGGAGGAAGCTTTTGAGGTCAGTGCTCGTGGCCGTGATGCAATCAAGGTGATGTTTAATCTGTAGCTGCCGAGACATGGGACATGAGCCATGATTGTAGTGTCTGGTTCTGTATCTCATGTTGTTTGTATAGAATAATGGTTCTATTCCAACCTATGAGATAAAAGTCGGTCCAGGCTCTGCATAAATAAGAGTTCCTTTGTGGTGTTATAATGACATTTCTCGTGTTTAACATGGTCTCTCTTTACTGCGTTACTTAAAAATCCAATTTTCTTTGCCTCTGGTTTCTTGTTTTCCATATTTTTCCCCCAGTTATCTGTGTTAGAAATTCATCTTCTGTCATCACCCATTTCCAGAGTTAGTTATCACTGCTTTCAAACTATTGAGTGGTGATCAGATTACAGCTATTGACATTTTAAACATGATCTTCATTTTTTTCTCTAAATGTAAAACATAATCTATGTTTTGTGAATGATAATGGCCAAAACTATATCTCAACTGCTTTGAGTGTCAAAAAGGAGTTCCAAAATTCCTTTTATGAATTGATATTCACCCTATGTTTTTCCAATAAGAAAATGCACTCTATGATGAGACATACAAGATCTACCAAATGATTCTCTCTAATTAATAAATGCTTCCATTATCTTGATTTTTCTTTGTTATGATATCAAAGAGAAAAATAAAACAGGAAGAAAATAAGAGAAGAACAAGAGTACAACATATTTATATAGTTTGGTGACTTTGGTCTATTGACTTGCGTCCATGGGCAAATATGATGTGAAAGTTTCATCATAGAAAAATAGAGATTAAAGGGCCTAGTATACTCAATCTCTTGGCTACTCAATTGTTCTCTTCTTTTAGTATTATAAATGATAAATATATATATATATATATATATATGGTAAGTCTATTTGGACTTAAAACTAGTATCCTGCAATAAGGTTTGTTCATGAACAAAGCAGGAGGGAAAAAATTTCTTTTTGCCTATTTAAAGCTTGTAAATTCAGGGCACACGCCAACACGCTTGGAAACTTTCAACTTTCACTCGAATAACAGCTTCATAAAGTTGATTCATATCATGTTAACATCCAATCCTTCCCTCTTTGTGTTTATGCGTGCACGCATGTGAAAATTATTATACTTCAAAGAGGCAATATTTGATTTACTTTGCATTCTAGTAATCTTCTTTTTCCTCCATCTTGCTTAGTGAGGTTTAGCGATACACAGCACTTTTCATATTCATCTTATTCTAAACATGCATCTTTTGTTCTAAACATTTTTTCATGACCTAAGGGATTTCAGCACAAGTTCGCTAATGTTCCTCTTCATCTTCCATCAGGATAGGAAAGTTGGCCAAACTTTGCCTGATAATAAAATAATGATATTAAAGCTTACTTTCAAGGACCGATACTGCCCTAATTTCACTTCCACTAATAGCTTAAAACAAGAATTGTATTAGTGGTGGCCTTAAATAGGAATGCTGAAGAATGAGGACCCATAAAATCGATACGGAACAATCAGCTTTTGGATTCTCTCTTAGATTTGAAGGCTAGAAGCTCGTTTCTCTTTTTTTTTTTTTTTTTTTTATAAAAAAGAAAGTTAGTTAAAGAATCTCAAATCTAGATGACGTTCTCGACTCTTCCAATTTTTGGGTATTTTCAAGTGGATCCTTAGGAACTTTAGGATGTCGCAATTAAAGAGGATAGAGATGTCCAAAAAATACAAAATTGAATCCACGACACCTTAGCTATGAGGGGAGCCCACGGTTTACATTTGAGCCCAAATAAAAGCTTGTTTTTTAGGGTTTAAAAAATGGCCAAATTTGGCTCAAATTTGAATCTAGCATGTTCCAATCTGCTTGTGAATATAAAAAAATCAATCAACTTATGGTTGAACCCATGCAATACGAACTGAGATAAGAACTAGTAGGAATGAGGATCAAGCAAAGGAGAATTAGAGTCAGATTAATGAATTGGGCTAAACGAAAAAATAGACTAGCCAGTTAGATCTTTGAAAAAAATGGTCGGTATTTGCTCAATTAGAGATCAATTTAGGTTGAGGGAAGAGTTGGTTGATTTTAAATAGATTTGAATGGGTTCACTTAGTCAAAAAAATGAGAATTTGAGACTAATTAGTGAAATTTCAATTAAGTGATGCAATTGAACTTAATTAGATGCAAATAGAATTGTAATTGATTAATTAAAGGTCAAATAGGTTTGGAACCTTAACCAATTGAAGTTTAGTTGAAGCAAGAAGTGTTAGTTTATTTGAAGAAAGAGAGAAAAGTCTTGGAAAAGTAGGTAATTCAAGCCATAGAACACTTTTAATAGTTGATCACTTCTTAATTAAATCTAAGAAGCTTGAGAGGGAATGTACAAGGGTATCTATAAGCTGTTTTTCTGCAAGAAAGTAAATGCATTTTTATAAGAAGTGCTTTAATAACCCTTATCTCCATATCTAAAGCACAAGACAGTAGGGAAGCAAGGAGGACAGAAGTTAAGATAATCGTTCAAAGTCTCAACTCTTGGCACAGCATCAACTCTGAGCAAGAAGTAAATATTGCAGTATCTTGATGATATAATTCCTTCGGTTGAAAGACCTTGTTTGATGCAATAAAAGAGCAAGAAGGATGTGGAGAGAGGCAATTGGAGGTAATGTTTATCCAACTTCATCTAAGGAGGAAAAAAGTTAGAGCACATATTTTCTTCAATAGTGATGTCTAGAATAAGTAGCACTACCATTGGAAAGTAGGGGAGAGGTCTTAGGTAACAATGGACTAGAGTGAGGATGGGAGGGTGGAAATGTAAAGGCAGAGATGACGATGGAAAAGGTGATGAAAATAGCAAAGGCAACAATAGAAATGGAGTTGGAACAAGCCATTTATAATATTAGAACTAAAGTATGTTTAATTTATAACTGAACCCCAACACATGCAAACTCTTTCAAATTTGGTTATTTAGAATTTCTTAAATTTTCAATGAGTTTGTTGGTTTTTCAAAATTCTTGATCTATACTTTTGGCTTGATTGGTCCCAAACACGAAGCTTGTGATGACGAAGTTAAGCCATCGTATTAGACCGATAAGTACTGAAGGAAATATTGATAGTTATATACATGCAATTTTAAAATTTTGCAGCGAATCTTGATAGATTAAACAATTTAACCTACATTACATACATAACATCTAATCTAAACTACCATACCAAGACCTATGATATAATTAAATATGAGATTAAGATCTGAAAAAATAAAAATCTGCATCGATCATATCGATACTGTAGATTAGATCTAACCCTTAGATCTAATCAAACATGATCTAACGAGTTTAGAACTCATTATCGAAGCACGGATTGCTGATCTCTGCAATTGTATCGTATGGATAGGAGCTCTTTCAGGTTGTTTGCAATTGCACAAAGGTATTCGACCTCTATAGATGGTCCTCTCGAAGAATGATTGCTAATCAGACTCCTCGAGAGTGTTAGCTTGCGAAGATCTTTGATAGCTGATCTTCTTCTTCTTCTCTTGATCTCTTAGACACTTTAGAGAGGAAGAACAATTAATGGAGGAAGAGAAGAGAGGAAAGGACTATGTAGAAAAAACCAATTTCATCTAATTTTCAGATGGGGCATCCAACTATTGGACCACCCTTTTTATAGATGGCACTAGGGTTTAAGGTTAAGAGGAGGCGCCAATCAATCCCACGCCAACCACCATATGGGGCATCCATATTTTTGTAAAATTGTGTGATGGCACGAGAAAGAAAACAAATCTTTCTCACACCAACCAACACTTCAACGCAAGTGGGAAAAAAATATTTAGCACCACCAATCCTTCCCAAGAAAATTGATCTCTTTCCTTCTTATCATTTTATCTTTGATTTGGATCAAATTCAAATCAGAAAAAAGATAAGGACCATGACTCATCATGAGTGCCGCCCATCCCTCTCTGCGCCCTCTCTTCTCAAACCTAAAAAATTTCATGCAAAACTTATTTTGTGTTAAAGAGATGGCATGGGACCTAGGGCATGCGCAAGGGAGAGAGTCCCAGCTAACTGGGACTCTGTTTCTAATTTGATTTCAATCAAAATCAAATTTAGTTTGGACCCAATGAGAGGAAGAAATCTAATCTGATTAAAAACATAATTATCTCAATTAATTTCTAATCTAATTAAAAATTAAATGAACTCAAGTTCTGATCAAATCAGAAATAAATTTCTCTTGCAATTAGGCTTGATCTAATCAAATTCAATCCAAATCAAACTGAATCCAATTTAATTAAACTTGATCCGAACCTCTTCGGTCAATCAAATTGAGTCAATTAGCAATCTAATTACTAATAAATCTTTTATTAACAGTAGAGTCTCAGTCCAGTGGGACTTTCCTCCAGAGTCCCAATTCAGTGGGACTCTTCACTAGAGTCCCAATCTAGTAGGACTCTTCAGCCATCCGATCAGATCGAATCTTCTAATATATGTGACCCCATAGATTTGAATCTAAGCTAGTAGCATAGAAATAAATTCTTATACTAATCGATGTAACCATCTAGCAATGGAATCCGACGTCCGGATAGATCGAAAGATTATAAAGCAACATTCTATAATCTACTGGTATATGGTTACCGTATAATTCATCTCTTTGATCCTAATACTCAAGGTGACCTAAGGTTTAACTGTCAATCCTAAAATAGTCGACCACATTGTATTTCAACCTTTCAAATCCATCACATGGATTATCCTAATCAAGATTTTACTAAATTAAAATATATTGATGCTTTAACTCCTACTTATTCAGAAGAATCAATCCCATCTTGACTTATGCATCGACTTGATAAGTACTTGATTATACCCATAAACCTTCCATCACTGAATTAGAAATTCAGATTGTCCAACACCAAAGTACAGTAAATTGCTTATAAGTCATCATGGTGATTTTAGATTGGAGAGATACTTATACCCATATCCTTCGCGAGCTACTTTTGACAGCAGAGTGCTCCGTAATTGATCACGTTCGATGTGAATTTACTTCTACATTCCACCTGCATGCCATACTAATGTCTCTATGCTCCTTGGTTAAGAAGATAATCAATTCATATGGCACACAACGATCTATACCTGATATTGCTATCGTTCTATTAATAGCATATCGTTTGGTCACAAACATGTTTTAAGGACTAAATGATAAATCTTTCTTTATCAATTAAATATAGTTCTAAGGACTTCATCACAATACAAGAGTTCAAAAAAGATGGACAAAATGTGACAAAAAAGCCAAATAACTTTTATTAATAAAGATTCATATATATTGTACAAATATGAGCACAATCGTCAACAAGCTGATGATTAATTTTGAAACACAATTTTCAACAACTCCCATTTGGGCTAAAGTCAATCGGTATAATATCGTATACCCATCTTCGACTTGTGATCATCGAACTCTATGATTCTGAGAGTTTTAGTAAATAGATCGTTCAGGTTCTCTTTTTCGTCGATCTTCTGAAAGTCGATATCATCTCGATCCACGATCTTTCAGATAAGATGGTAGTGGCACAGAATATGTTTAGTGTACTGATGGGACTTTGGCTTCTTGACTTGAGCAATGGCTCCATTGCTGTCGCAATATAATAGGACAGAGCCATCAATGAAGGGTGTCACTCCGAGCTCGTCGATAAACTTTCACAGCCACACAACTTTCTTTGCAGCATCACATGCCGCGATATACTCCACCTCACAAACAAAATGCCATGGTGTGCTGCTTGAAATTTTTTGAGCAAATTGCTCTACTATTTAGGATAAAAATATATCCTGACATAATTTTGCTATCGTCATGGTCTAACCGAAAGCTGGAGTCGATAAACCTCACTAGTTTCAAGTTAGTTTTACCATAAACAAGCCATTGATCCTTAGTATTTCTTAAATATTTAAAGATGGTCTTCACGATATTTCAGTGATTTTCTCTTAGATTAGACTGGTATCTACTCACTATCCCTAGTGAGTATGCCATGTCTGATCTTGTACATATCATGACGTACATTATAGAACTCACTGTCAAATCATATGGAATTCTACTCATATGCTCTCTCTTGAGGAGTTGTCGGATAATCCCTCTTCGAGAGAGAAATTTTATGATCTATTGGGAGATAGCCTTTCTTGAAATTCTCCATACTGAACTGCTTCAGCACAGTGTCTATGTATGTGAATTGAAATAATCCAAGCAACTTTTTCGAACTATCTCTATAGATCTTTATCCCAAGGACGTAGGATGCTTCTCTCAGATCTTAATAGAGAACTGAGATGATAACCAAACATTTATTCTTTATAATATAGGAACATCATTTTCGATTAAAAGAATATCATCCACATATAGAACAAGAAATACAACTACATAATTATTTATCTATTTATAAATGCAGGGTTCTCTTCTATTCCTAACAAAGCCATACATTTTGATAACCTTATCAAAATGCATGTTCCAACTCCTAGATATTTGCTTCAATCCATAGATGGATGTTTGAAGCTTGCACACTTTAAGCTCATCTATGGATATAAAATCTTAAGACTGTACCATATATACTTCTTCTTCTAGCTCTCCATTTAGAAAAGTCATTTTCACATCCATCTATTAGAATTTTATAGTTCATATGTGCTGCTATCGTAAGCATAATCTGAATGGATTTGAGCATTATCACAGGAGAAAATATCTCGTCATAGTCAATACCATAATGCTGACGATAATCTTTGATAATCAAATAGGCTTTATAGGTCTCCACCTTTCCATCTGCGTCCCTCTTCCTTTTGAAGATCCATTTACACCATATGAGTTGAACCCTTTCAAGTGGATCAACTTGTTGGGAATAGTGTCCCAAAGCCAATCGTCAGTCTGTTGACGGTTGTGCTCTCTCTTGTATTAGTATATGAATTATAAATTAAATAAAAATTATTTTGGTATTTTTCATCATAAATTATTTCATCTTTTAATGAACTCCTGTGTTGTGATGAAGTCTTTAGGACTATTTAGACTCGACAAAGGAGGATTTGTCGTTTAGTCCTTAAACCTGTTCGCGATCAAATAATATGTTGTTACCAAGGACAACAACGTTTATCAAGCATAGGTCGTTGTGTGCCATATGGATTTGTTGTCCTCTTGATCAAGAAGTGTGGAGATACTGGTATCGCATACAGATGAGATATAAGGGTACATCTACACTGAACGTGACCGACTCCGAAGCTTTTTCTGCTGTCAAGATTTGCTCTGATGGAATATGGATATAACTGTCCCTCCGATCTGAGACTGTCACAGTGACTTGCAAGCAACTAACTGCACTTAGGCATTAAACTACCTGAATTTCTAATTCAGTGACGGAAGGCTGCTGGGTGTAGTCAAGTACTTGACTTGTCGGTGCCTGTGTCAAGATGGGATTGACCACTTCAGTTCAGGAGCTGTGTACAGTCATGTTTCAATTTAGTAAAATCTTGGCCAGGGTAGTCCTAGTGAGGAGTCACAGGACTGTTTGAGTTGAGCACGATTCGGATGATCTGATCAGGGTTGACAGTTTAATCCTGAGTCATCCTATACACAGGAGTCAAAAGGGATGAATTATACAGTAACCATATTCGTGTAGGTTCTGAATGTTATGATTGCGACTATTCGACCTATCCGAACATCGGGTACCATTGCTAGATGGTCACTTCGATTAGTACAGGAATTGATTTATGTGCTACCGGCTTAGAGGTTCCTATCTGATCTGATGGCTGGTGAAGAGTCCCACTAGACTGAGACTCTTCGATCAAGAGTCCTAATGCTCGGAGACTCTGAGTCCTACATGTCTGAAACTCTGTGATCGAGAATCAGGATTCTCTGATCATAAGTTCCACACATTTTGGGTACCAGGATCAAGAGTCCCACTGGTTTGGGACTCTTCGATCAAAGTTTCATATCGATGGACTTTGATGTCCGATTGCCCATCGGATTTGGATTCAGTATTTATGAGAAGTTTAATTAGTAATTTGATCACTAATTAATTCAATTTGATTGAGTAATTATTTTTGAATCAAGTCCAATTAAATTAAATTCAGTTGGGTTTGACTCGGTTAAGTTAAGAGTTGACCTAATCGCTAAGGTGGTTTAGTCCCTGATCTGATCAAGGGTTGGACTTAGTCAATTCCTGATTTGATTAGGATTTTATTGAACCTAATTAAGCTTAATTGTCTAGGGTTTAACTTAGTCTAATTGTGCCTAACCTATTTTGATAAAGTTGGTTCAATTAGATTGGTTTAAAATTTTAAACCACCTTTGACTTATCTCCCTGTGCCACCTCACCCACCTGTGCCTATTTGAATTCATGAGAAACAAGTTCTCATGAATTTTCTCCCACGCAGAAGCCTTCCCACGCCCCTCCCTTGTGCACCATTTGAGTGGATAAAGATTGATTAGTTGGCCATTCAAATTTAAATGATGTTTGAATTTGAATGAGCAACTAATCACATGCGCCACTTTATCCACTTGTGCGCCATTTGCTCTACATGAAAAAAAATTTCTCGTGTAAACTCTCCAAGCACAAAGAACCCACGCCCCCTTCTTCTCACGCCAAGAGTGGATAAAGATTGGTTGGTTGGCATTTGAATTCAAATTCGATTTGAATTCAAGTGAGCAACCACCTAGCTTTATTCTCTCACGCAGTGAAAATGCTGAAAAGATGCAGTCTTGCACCATTTTAAAATGAGAGAGAAGGTGGGCATGCGATATCTGATCCAAGAGAGAAAGGGTGGCATAAGAAAGGCTCTGTGTGTGAGAAAAAAAAAGAAAAGAAGAGAAAAGAAAAGAAACAGAAAGGGCGCAAGATTTTTTCTGAGAATACCCTAGGATTTTTGCCTAGAGTTCGGGAAGTGAGAAGGTGAGCTACGAGTGTCGTGAGCCCACCAAACTTCAGGGAGAGCTTCATCAATCTCTCAAGTTCCTTTGCTGATGATCCAGAGCATCCGAAGAGTCGACAGATATCGATCGAAGGAGTTCGATCAGCATCGGTCATCGAAAAGATGCTGCAACGAACTAGCATTCGTGAGGAGCCGATCAGATCGGAAGCTTCGTGTGGATGATCCACGGAGGCCAGACATACTGTGTGGCTACATTATGATGATCAAATCTTTTCGACGGTGATCAGACTGCAGCGATCGACTACCTGCACGAAGGTAATGTATTCTGAACACATAACAGTAAAATATTTACTGTAGAATTCAAAATTTTAAATTTAAATGCATGCTATATATATCATATTTAGATCCTTGTGTAGGATTAATATATATTAATTAATCAGATTAATTAATAATTTTTACTGTAAAATTATAATTTTTAAAAAAATTTAAAATTATCATTTTATCCCTGTACTGAAATTTACTTCAAATGGTATCAGAGCAGGTTCTAAAATATGATATATATTTGTATGCGTAGATTAAGTAGTAATCTAAAAGTTTAAATTTAAAATTTGAATTTAGAATTTGAAATTCAAAATTTAAAATTTATATTTTAAAATTTGAAATTCGAAATTCAAAATTCAAAAATTTAAAATTCAAATTTTAAAATTTAAAAATTAAAATTTATTTGAAATTTAAATTCAAAATTTAAAATTTAAAATTTGAAATTTAAAATTTATTTAAAATTTAAAATTCAAAATTCAAAATTTGAAATTTAAAATTTAAAATTTAAAATTTAAATTTTGAAATAGAAATATTTAGATATACTTGATCCAAGTAGCAAGTAGTCTAATTGAGTTGGTTACCATGGTCATCCGGTCATAGGAGAAAAGTAGGGTTTAAAGGCCCTCTCCTCCCATTCGATGGGGTTCTCCTATGGCGGTAGGGGTGCCGAGTGATTATATCTCATACAGATGAAGCAGCGAAAGGACTTAATTGTAAAGGTTCAATTATAAAATTTATCATGAATATGTTAGATTAGATCTAAAAAAATATTCATGATTTATTTTGATTGAGTTATTTTCTGTTATGTAATTAGCAATAGGATTGCTGTTTATGAAATGTGCGGATCAGTTTGTGAAATAAGTCAACACATTTGGTGAACAGAAAATAAAATCTTTCAAATTTAAAAATTATTTTTGAAATGCCAAACCCTGACCCATCAGTCCAAATACTTAATTAAAAGAATTAAGTGTTGTCTAGTTGGTCTAGAATTATAAATTAAGACCTAAGATAATTGCATAAACTTGTGAGTCAATGGGTTAAATGGATTAGATCCATAATTGGGTTAGACCTAAGGTTAGCTTAAAGAAATGGATTAAATTAGAGTAATTGATCAAATCTAATCAAAAGTTGAATTAGATTAGGTCGAAGACACTCTAGACTCAACTCCAATAGTTGTAGTTGAATGGGTCCATGTCTTTAACTAGACCAAGATGGACTTAATTCATGGCTACGCGGTGGAACCCTATTTACTAAGTTGATCAAATTAAAACTAATGAACCAGTTGGTGTCTAAGGTAAGTTCGGCAGTCTGACCAGTGATTTTTAACTGAAAGCTACTCACATTGATTCGATCTCTGACGAGTTAATGGCATATCCCTTCCACTGATCTCACTTACCTGGCCAACCTGGTGAGTTAGGTTTTGATTAGATCACTTGGTGATTAGGGCTCACTCATGTCATTAGGTAAATCAGTGTGACTGATTTAGGTGCTCCTAATGCCGGCTTTAATTAAATCTTTTTTAATCTGACTTGGTGAAGTCAGTGGGAGGATTGAAATTGGTTGGTTAATTTTTTCTCTTCTATCCTTTAATAAAATCCTCAAAAATTATTAGGTCCCTAAAAATGATTAAGTTATAGTGATAACTAAGTCATAGCCTCCCATTAAGTGAGTGATAATGAGTCCATTAGTTTAATAATCACTGGAGGCCCAAAGGCCTGGTGCTTATTGACTAATGGAATTATCATTCATAATATGATCATTTGGTTGAGTCTTTCTGATGGTGATCAGGTTGGCCGGCCAAAGTCGAGCCTGATCATTTATTGGTCAGATTCACCAAATCAAGTCATGTTAATGGTTGGACCTAACCAGATCTTTTTAGTGGAGGCCAAAGCCTACTGATTAGGTTCTGGGGCAAAAATCAATTACTAGAAGTTGTTTAGAGAAACAAACTGGTTATGAACCTACTCATAGATGCACATGGGTTGACCAACCAAAGTTGGGCTCGTGTGTAGTCTGTGTGGATTCTAGTACCGACTAAAGAATTAAAGTAATTCCTCGAATTGGAGGTTGAGGCTACCAGTTCATAAAAATACTGAGAGAAATTTTAGACTAAAGTCCAAGTCTTTAGTATTAATAATTTATGTACTAATAAAGGTCTAGTTTTTTTTTATGTAGCTATGGCCACTATCCTGTCGCTCCGGTCATTATTAGATAATGACAAGCTCATGGGACCTAATTTTGATAGCTGGTATCAAAAATTGAAAATCATCCTTGAGCATGAGTGGATCCTTTATGTAGTAACGGATCCGACACCTAAGGAGCCAGCCCCAAACGCTAGAATGACGGTCCGAGACACTTACCAGAAGTGGCTCAACGACCGCACCACCGTTCGATACATAATGCTGGCGGCAATGAATGATGAGTTCAGCCACAGATTCGAGTACGCCCAGCCGCAAGAGATGCTTCAAATATTGAACGACTCCTTTGGCACGCCTGACGATGTTGAAAGGCACAAAACTAGTTGTGCCATTTTCAATGCTCGGATGAGGGATAGGGCCTCAGTCACTGATCATGTACTGTACATGATCGAAATGATTGAGTGCCTAAGTAAACTGGACTTTCCCTTGCACGAGCAGCTTGGTAAGGATGCGATCCTTAATTCTTTGCCCAAGTCCTTCCTCCCCTTCCTTACTCATTTTCGGATGACAAAACCTGCAGTGAACTACCACGGCTTGTTGGAGTTGCTGCAGAACTTTAAGAAGGACCACCAGCTCCATAAGGAGTCAGTGAATATTGTGGGAGGGTCTTCTTCTGGTCGTCAACCCTTTAAGAAAGGGAAGAAGAACAAGAAGAAGAATAATAAGAAGGTGCAGCCACATGCAGGGACGTCTGCACAAGGTCAGACCAAGAAGCGCAAGCTTAACCAGAGCCAGATGGAGTGCTTTTTTTGTAAGAAGCAGGGGCACTGAAAGAGGAACTGTCCTCTATACATTGCCTCCCTGGATCCGAACAGGCTGAAGAAGAAGCAAGATAATTATATGACAACACCTTGCAACTTTTTTATTTGTGATACTACTGCCTGGGTATTGGATACTGGAAGCCCTTATCATATCTATAATTCGATGCAGGGTCTGCAGGTCAGTAGGATATTTGATGAAGGTGAGAGATTCCTGAACGTTAGAGATGGAAGCAAAGTTTCAGTTCTAGCTTTAGGAATCATGAACCTTGTAATCAACTCTCGTAATGTAATTCTGAGTGAATGTCACTATTGTCTAAGTTTTTTATTAAATATTATTTCTGTAGGCCTTTTGGTCATGTACAATTATGAATTTTTAATAAAAGAAAATGCTTGCAATATCATTTTGAATAGTGTTACAATGTTTGTTGGACAACTAAATAATAGAATTTACTTACTATCACAGCCTGTTAATATGATTCAAACCTCCGATAAATATCCTAGAATGGATAATATATCATAAGTCTACCTTTGGCACTGTAGACTAGGTCATATCAATAAGAACAGGATAAACAGGTTGGCTCAAGAAGAAATTCTTGAAGTTGGTGATTGTGAATCACTTCCAACCTGTGAGTCCTGTCTTCTTGAGAAGATGACCAAATCACCTTTTACTGGAAAAGGTGAGCGAGCCAGTGAACTCTTGGGTCTGATACATTCTGATGTATGTGGACCCATAAGCTCAATTGCAAGAGATAGATATTTCTACTTCATAACCTTCACAGACGGCCTATCGAAGTATGGGTATGTCTACTTAATGAAGCATAAGTCAGAGTCATTTGAAATGTTCAAACTATTCTGAAATGAGATAGAAAAATAAACTGAAAAGTGTATTAAAACTCTTCGATTTGATCGAGGAGATGAATACCTTTCCAATGAGTTTCTGACATATCTTGGGAAGAATGGGATTCTCTCTCAGTAGACTTCTCTTGGAACACCACAGCATAATGGTGTGTCTGAAAGGAGGAATCGGACCTTGTTGGATATGGTTCGATCCATGATGGGATTTGCTAGTCTGCCGATCTCCCTCTGGGGATATGTGCTCGAATCGGCTTGTTACCTTCTAAATAGGGTTCCGAGTAAGTCTGTAACCAAAATACGATATGAGATATGGATAGGACGTAAATCAGTACTCTCACACCTTAAGGTTTGGGGGTGTCCGACTTATGTTAAATATTTAATTACGAACAAGCTTGGACCTAAGTCTGACAAGTGTTATTTCATAGGGTATCCAAAAGAAATCAAATGGTATTATTTCTACCTAGCTGATGAGCATAAGGTGTTTGTCAGCCTTAAGGTAATCTTTTTGGAAAAGAAGTTCCTTGGTGAAGGGACTGTTGCCTCTAAGGTCGAACTTGAGGAAGTTCGGTAGGTGGAAAAACTGACATAAGTTGTTGAATCTGAACCGAATTTAGTTAGATCAGATCCGGAGCCCATTGTTCCTACATCCTTAAGGCGGTCTGGTAGAGTACCAAGTCAACCGGACAGATACTATAGTTTTTTGATCCAGAACGGCGATCCTGTCGAACTTGATAAAAATGATGAGGATCCGATCACCTACATGGATGCAATGCAGAGACCTGACTTTGAGAAATGGCTAGAGGCCATGAAATCCGAAATGGAGTCCATGAAGGTCAACGATGTGTGGACATTGGTTGATCCATCCGAAGGAGTAAAATCCATAGGGTGTAAGTGGGTCTTCAAGAAGAAGAGGGGTGCAGACGAAAAGGTGGAGACCTATAAAGCCCATCTGGTTGCCAAGGGATATCGTCAACGTTATGGTATAGACTATATCCTGATATTTTTTTCTGTGACAATGCTCAAATCCATTCGGATTATGCTTACGATAGCTACCCATCTGGACTATGAAATCTGGCAGAGGATGTGAAGACAGCTTTCCTAAACGGAGAGCTGGACGAAGAGGTGTATATGAAACAACCTGAAGGGTTCACATCCACAGATGAGTCTAAGGTGAGCAGGCTACATAGGTCCATTTATGGACTTAAGCAGGCATCCCGGAGTTGGAACATACATTTTGATAGGACGATCAAGACGTATGGCTTCGTTAAGAAGGAGAAGAGCCCTGCATTTATAAGTGGGCTAATTGTCCAGTAGTGGTATTTCTTGTATTGTATGTGGATGACATTCTCTTAATCAAGAATGGTGTCCCTGCATTACAGGGAAAAAAGATTTAACTGTCGTCACAGTTCTCCATGAAGGATCTGGGAGAAGCTTCCTACATCCTAGAGATGAGGATCTATAGGGATAGATCTAAAAGATTGCTTGGCTTATCCCAGTCCACGTACATTGATACTATGCTGAAGAGGTTCAGCATGGAGAATTCCAAGAAAGGCTATCTACCGATAGGCCATGAAATTTCTCTCTCGAAGAGAAATTATCCGACAATACCTCAAAAGAGAGAGCGTATGGGTAGAATTTCATATGCTTCGGCAGTGGGATCTATCATGTACACCATGACATGTACACGATCAGATGTGGCATACTCACTAGGGGTAGTGAGTAGATACCAATCTGATCCAATAGAGAATCACTGGAAGATTGTTAAAACCATCCTGAAGTATTTAAGAAATACTAAGGATCAGTGGCTTGTTTATGGTGAATCAGACTTGAGACTTATAGGATTTACAGACTCTAGTTTTCAGTCTGATCACGATGACAGCAAGAGTGTGTCAGGATTTATTTTTATCCTTAACGGTGGGGCTGTCTGCTGGAAGAGTTTCAAGCAGCACACTGTGGCTGATTCAGTTTACGAGGCAGAGTATGTCGCTGCATCAGATGCTGCCAAAGAAGTGATGTGGCTGAAGAAAATTCTCACCGAGCTCGGAGTAGCATCCTCTCTTGTTGGTCCAGTTCTGCTCTATTGTGACAGCTCTGAAGCCATTGCTCAGACGAAGGAACCGAAGGCACACCAGCGGACGAAACATATTCTGCACCGCTACCATCTTATCCGAAAAATCATGGATAGAGGTGATGTCGACCTTCAGAAAATTGATGGAAAAGAGAACCTGGCTAACCCATTCACTAAAGCCATTGTGGTGAAGAAGTTTGACGACTTCAAGTTGAAGATGGGTATTAGATACTGCACCGATTGGCTTTAGGCCAAGTGGAAGATTGTTGGGAATAGTGTCCCAAAGTCAATCATCATCCTATTGATGGTTGTGCTTTTTTTTGTATTAGTATATGAATTATAAATTAAATAAAAATTATTTTGGTATTTTTCATCACAAACTGTTTCATCTTCTAATGAACTCCTGTGTTGTGGTGAAGTCCTTAGGACTATTTAGACTCGACAAAGGAGGATTTATCGTTTAGTCCTTAAACCTGTTCGCAATCAAATAATACGTTGCTACCAAGGACAACAACGTTTATCAAGTATAGGTCATTGTGTGCTATATAGGTTGGTTGTCCTCTTGACCAAAGAGTATGGACACACTGGTATGGCATACAGGTGAGATGTAAGGATACATTTGCACTGAACGTGACCAACTCCGGAGCTTTTTCTACTGTAAAGATTTGCTCCGATGGGATATGGGTATAACTGTCCCTCCGACCTGAGACTGCCACAGTGACTTGCAAGCAACTCACTGTACTTAGGCATTGGACTACCTGAATTTCTAATTCAGTGACGGAAGGCTGCTGGGTGTAGTCAAGTACTTGATTTGTCGATACGTGTGTCAAGATGAGATTGACCACTCTAGTTCAGGAGCTGTGTACAGTCGTGTTTCAATTTAGCAAAATTTTGGCCAGGATAGTCCTAGTGAGGAGTCACAGGACTGTTTGAGTTGAGCACGATTTGGATGATCTGATCAGGGTTGACAGTTTAATCCTGAGTCATCCTATACACAGGGATCAAAAGGGATGAATTATACAGTAACCATATTCGCATAGGTTCTGAATATTGCGATTGCGACTATTCAACCTATCCGGATGTTGGATACCATTGTTAGATGGTCACTTCGATTAGTACAAAAATTGGTTTCTGTACTACCGGCTTAGGTTCGAACCTGCGAGGTCACACACATTAAAAGTTTCTATCTGATCTGATGGCTGGTGAAGAGTCCCACTAGACTGGGACTCTTCGACCAAGAGTCCTAATGCTCAAAGACTCTGAGTCCTACGTGTCTGAGACTCTGTGATCGAGAATCAAGATTCTCTTATCACGAGTTCCACACATTTTGGGTACCGAGGTCAAGAGTCCCACTGGTTTGGGACTCTTCGATCAAGGTTTCATATCGATGGACTTTGATGTCCGATTGTCCATCGAATTTGGACTTAGTATTTATGAGAGGTTTAATTAGTAATTTGATCACTAATTAACTCAATTTGATTGAGTATTTATTTTTGGATCAAGTTCAATTGAATTAGATTCAGTTGGGTTTGACCCGATTAGGTTAAGAGTTGACCTAATCGCCAAGGTGGTTTGGTCCCTGATCTGATCAAGGGTTGAACTTAGTCAATTCCTGATTTGATTAGGATTTTATTGAACCTAATTAAGCTTAATTGTCTAGGGTTTAACTTAGTCTAATTGTGCCTAACCTATTTTGATAAAGTTGGTTCAATTAGATTGGTTTAAAATTTCAAACCACCTTTGACTTATCTCCTTGTGCCACCTCACCCACCTGTGCCTATTTGAATTCATGAGAAACAAGTTCTCGTGAATTTTCTCCCACGCAGAAGCCTTCCCACGCCCCTCCCTTGTGCACCATTTGAGTTGATAAAGATTGATTAGTTGGCCATTCAAATTTAAATGATGTTTGAATTTGAATGAGCAACTAATCCCATGCGCCACTTTATCCACTTGTGCGCCATTTGCTCTACACGAAAAAAAGTTTCTCGTGTAAACTCTCCACGCACAAAGAACCCACGCCCCCTTCTTCTCACGCCAAGAGTGGATAAAGATTGGTTGGTTGGCATTTGAATTCAAATTCGATTTGAATTCAAGTGAGCAACCACCTAGCTTTATCCTCTCACGCAGTGAAAATGCTGAAAAGATGCAGTCTTGCACCATTTTAAAATGAGAGAGAAGGTGGGCATGCGATATCTGATCCAAGAGAGAAAGGGTGGCATGAGAAAGTCTCTGTGCGTGAGAAAAGAAAAGAAAAGAAGAGAAAAGAAAAGAAACAGAAAGGGCGCAAGGTTTTTTTCTGAGAGTACCCTAGGATTTCTGCCTAGGGTTCGAAAAGAGAGAAGGTGAGCTACGAGTATCGTGAGCTCACCAAACTTTAGGGAGAGCTTCATCAATCTCTCAAGTTCCTTTGCTGATGATCCAGAGCATCCGAAGAGTCGGCAAACATCGATCGAAGGAGTTCGATCAGCATCGGCCATCGAAAGGATTCTGCAATGAACTAGCATTCGTGAGGAGCCGATCAGACTGGAAGCTTCGTGTAGACGATCCACGAAGGTCAGATATATTATGTGGCTGTATTGCGATGATCAGATCTTTTCGATGGTGATCAGACTACAGCGATCGACTACCTGCACGAAGATAATGTGTTCTGAACACATAACAGTAAAACTTTACTGTAGAATTTAAAAATTCAAATTTAAATGCATGCTATATATATCATATTTAGATCCTTGTATAGGGTTAATATATGTTAATTAATTAGATTAATTAATAATTTTTACTATAAAATTATAATTTTAAAAAATTTTAAAATTATCATTTTACCCCTGCACTGAAATTTACTTCACAACTAATATTCACACATCATTGACCTTCATGGACTCCATTTCAAATTTTATGGCTTCAAGCTATTTATCATAATCGGACCTCTGGATTGCATCCATATTGGTGATTGGATCCTCATTATTCTCATCGAGTTCAATAAGATCTCCATCCCAGATCAAGAAACTATAGTATCTGTCCAGTTGACGCGATACTCTATCAGATCTCCTTAATAGTGCCTCCACAATAGGTTCTGAGTTTGACATCATCAAATTCGGTTTTGTAGGTTCACTAGATTATATTGGTTCTACCTATTGAACTTCATCAAGTTCAATGTTAGAGGCATTATTTTATTTTTTAATAATTTTTTTTTTCAAAAAGACTATCCTAAGACTGACAAACATTTTTTGTTCATCAGCAGAATAAAAAAAAAATACTCCTTAGTTTCTTTAGGATACCCTATAAAAATATATTTGTCAGATCTAGCTCTGAGTTTGTCCGTTTTCAAACATTTGACATAAGCCGAATACCCCTAAATCCTGAGGTGAGAGAGCACTGGCTTACGTCCCGTCCATATCTCATATGGTATTTTACTCACAGATTTACTGAAAATCCTATTAAGTACATAGCAAGCCGACTCGAGTGCATATCCCCAAAAAGAGATCGATAGACTAAAAAAATTCATTATGGATCGAATCATATCCAACAGGATTTGATTTCTCCTTTCTGAGATACCATTATATTGTAGTATTCCAGGAGGTGTCTATTGTGAGAGAATTCTATTCTCCTCTAGATATGTCAGAAATTCACTAAAAAGATATTCACTTTCTCGATCAGATCGAAAAATTTTAATATTCTTTCCAATTTATTTTTCTATCTCATTACGAAATCGTTTGAATATTTCAAATGATTCAGACTTATGTTTCATCAAGTAGACGTACTCATATCTAGATAGGTCATCTATGAATGTAATGAAATAGTAGACCCTCCTCTGGCACTAGTGCTTATGGATCTACATACATCAGTATGTACAAAATCCAGAACATCACTAGCTCGCTCATCTTTTTCAGTAAAAAATAATTTAGTCAACTTTTCAAGTAAATAAGACTCACAGATAGGTAATAATTCATAATCATTGTCATCAAAAATTTTTTCTTGAGCTAACTTATTCATCCTGTTCTTATTAATATGATCTAGCCTACAATGCCAAAGGTAGGCATCCGTGACATCAACTATTCTAGAGTATTTATTTTATATATATATATATATATATATATATATATATATATATATATATATATATATATATATTATATTAGATCATGCTACAACATAAATATCATTGTTCAACTGTTCACGCATCATAGTAACACCATTCAAAATGATATCATAAAAAAAAAATTATTGAAATCTCATAATTTGCTTTGACCAAAAGGCTTACAGAAATTACATTCAATAAGAAACTAAGACAGAAATGACAATAACTAAGAACAATAGAATGAGAATCAAATATAAGCTTGATAATTCCTAAAGCTAGAACTAAAATTGATCTTCCATCTCCAACATTCAAAAATCTCTCACCATCTCCAAATCTCCTACTGATCTGAAGTCCCTGCAATGAATTGTAAATGTTAATAGGACTACTAGTATCCAATATCCAGGTCATTATATCAAAACTTGAGAAGTTACAAGGTATTTTCATATAATTACCTTATCCAACAACTCATTGCTTCTTCTTCTTCGATCTGTTCGGATCAAGAAAAGCTATGTATTAAGGATAGTTTCTCTTCCAATGTTCCTGCTTCCTACAATAGAAGTACTATGTCTGACTTTGATCAGTCTTAAACTTGGACTTCTGGGTCTGACTCCCAGTACTTTATATCTTTTTATTTTTTATTTTTTTTAAAGAGACAACATCCATCCGAAGAAGATTC
The DNA here is from genome assembly GCF_000442705.2 of Elaeis guineensis. Lineage (NCBI taxonomy): Eukaryota > Viridiplantae > Streptophyta > Magnoliopsida > Arecales > Arecaceae > Elaeis > Elaeis guineensis. The sequence goes on from NC_026008.2 coordinate 30,758,806, forward strand.
TCTCACTACATTCACCATCTCCATATGGAGCTGGTGATACTTCTCAAAAGTCTGTAGCAATCCGAACAGACCATGGTAGTTAACTACAGACTTTGCCATTCGAAAATGACTGAAAAATGATAGATAAGATTTGGATAGAGAGTTCAGGATCACATCCTTCTCAAGCTGTTCATGCAAAAGAAAGTCAAGCTTGCTCAGACGCTCGATCTGTTCAATCATGTATAATACATCATCGGTGACCGACGCTCTCTCCCTCATCCGAGTATTGAAAATGGTACAACTGATCTTGTGTCGCTCAACATTCTCGGGAGTACCAAAAGGCTCATTCAATACCTTGAGCATGTCCTCTGACAGAGCTTCCTCAAATTTTCAGTTGAACTTGTCGTTCATGGCAATCCACATTATGCAATGCACAATGGAGCGATCATTGAGCCACTTCAAGTAAGTATCTCGAATCATACCACGAGCATTAGAAGCAAACTCCTCAGGTACCGGATCTGTAAGGACGTACAAAATTCGTTCATGCTCTAGGATGATTTTTAATTTTTGATATCAATTATCAAAATTAGGTCTTATTAATTTTTCACTGTCCAACAGTGATTGGAGTGATAAGTTTGTAGCCATAACTGTACAAAAAAAAATAAAATCTAATCAGTATATGAATTAATTAAGCCTAAAGACATGAATTTTAGTCTAAAGATTCTCTCATTATTTTATACGAATTGATAACCTCTATCTCCAATTTGAAGAATTATTTTAATTTCTTAGCGGGTACTAGAATCCACACAGACTGCACACAAGTCTGATTTTGGCCACCTCACCCATATGTATCTATGGGTAGGTTCTTTAACCAATTGTTTTATCAAATAATTTTTAGTAATTGATTTAGCCCCAGATAACTTTTTAGTTGACTTTGGTCTTCTTTGCAAGTTCTGATTAGATCCAACCATTAACATGATCATACTTAGAAATTTAATTACCAAATGATCAGGTCCGATTTTGATCGGCTAATCTGACCACTTGCTAGAAAGACTCGACTGAGTCATCATATTATGAATGATAATTTCAATAGCAGATGAGTACCAGACCTTTGGACCTCCAATGATCATCATACTAATGGATCTATTATCATCCAACTTAATGGGAGGCTATGATTTAGCTATTATCATAACTATCTTATTTTAGAGACCTAATAATTTAAAAAAATTAATTTATGAATTAAAAGAAGAGAAAAGATCAATCAGTAAACCATAATTCTCCTACTGACTTCATTAAGTCATTGAATTGGATTAGTGATATACCGGTTGAAAATGATACCTAGATCAGTCACACTGATCAATCTTAATGGCATGGGTCAACTCAAATTACTTAGCAATTTAATCAAAACATAATCTACCAAATTGATCAAGTAAGTGAGATCGATGGAAGGGTATGCTAAGCTTGCCTTAGACACCATCAAAATAGCCAGGTAAGTCGCTCCCAATTAAAAACCATTGATCGAAATGTCAAATTTACTTTAGACATCAATTGATTAATTAGTTTCGATTTAACCAGCCTAATGACTTGGATTCGACCATTGAGCCTCAATCAAGATTCATTTGGTCTAATTAAAGATATGGACTTGATCATGTTACAACTATTGTATTAGTTCTAGAAAAATCCTGATTTAATCTAATTCAATATTTAGCTAGATTTAATCAATTTCTCTACATAGTCCATTAGCTCTTTGATTCTAACCTTAGGTCTAACCCAAATTAATAGGATCCATGTCTCCATATTTTATGCAATGCCATTAGATCTTAAATCATAATTTTAAATCTAATTAATTCAATACATAATTCTCAATTAAGTTCAGCATCAACATGGGTTAAGATAAAGATTTTGAAACTATTTTTTATGTAAATATTTTTATATTAAATCATAAAATTTTTTAGATTACATCTAAATTTTTTATGATCATTAATCTTATTAAAATAATTTTAATCATTAAGATTAGATGTTATTATTTTTCTTACAATTTGTATCACATACAATAAATTCTAAAATTTCAAGATCTATAATTTTGCAGAAAAGTAAGTTTTTCTTTTTGCGTTCTTCTTCATGGGACCTCACAGTGGCACCCCTACATGATATAAGAGCACTCCATTGAATAGAAAGAGAAGATCATGTAACCCTACTTGCTTCTATGACTGGACGGCCTGGTGATTATCCAATTCAAGTACTTTGCTACTTAGATCATCTAATCTAGTATATACAGGACTGATCAAATATCAGATTTAAAAATAAAACTTATTTAGATCTAATCTAAATAATATAAAATCAGATCTAAATACATATGAAATCATATCATATTGAATGAGACTCTGATATCAATTGAAAAAAATATTGATAGTTCTATACATGCAATTCTAAAATTTTACCATGGATCTTGATAGATTAAACAATTTAACCTACATTACATGCATAAGATCTAATTTAAACTATCATACCAAGACCTATGATATGATTAAATATGATACTAAGATCTGAAAAAAATAAAAATCTGTATCGATCATATCGATGCTGTAGATTAGGTCTAATCCTTAGAGCTAATCAAACCTGATCTAACGAGTTTAGAACTCATTATCGAAGCATGGATTGCTAATCTCTGCAATTGTATCATGTGGATAGGAGCTCTTTAAGGTTACTCGCAACTGCACAAAAGTTATCTGACCTCTACAGATAGTCCTCACGAAGAATGGTTGCTGATCAGACTCTTCGAGAGTGTTAGCTCGCGAAGATCTTTGATGGTTGATCTTCTTCTTCTTCTCTTGATCTCTTAAACACTCTAGAGAAGAAGAAGAATTAATGGAGGAAGAGAAGAGAGGAGAGGACTATGTAGAAGAAATCAATTTCATCTAATTTTCAGATGGGGCATCCAACTATTGGACCACCCTTTTTATGGATGGCACTAGGGTTTAGGGTTAAGAGGAGGTGCCAATCAATCCCTTGCCAACCACCATATGGGGCATCCACATTTTTGTAAAATTGTATGATGGCGTAAGAAAGAAATCAAATCTTTTTCATGCCAACCAATACTTCAACACAAGTAGGAAAAAAAATATTTGGCGCCACCAATCCTTCCCAAGAAAATCGATCTCTTTCCTTCTTATCTTTTTATCTTTGATTTGGATCAAATTTCAATCAGGAAAGAGATAAGGACCATGACTCATCATGAGTGCCGCCCACCCCTTTCTGTGCCCTCTCTTCTCACACCCAAAAAATTTTACACAAAACTTATTTTGTGTTAAAGAGATGGCATGGGACCTAGGGTATGTGCAAAGGAGAGAGTCCTAGTTAGCTGGGACTCTCCCTTTCTAATTTGATTCTAATCCAAATCAAATTTGGTTTGGACTCAATAAGAAAAAAAAACCTAATCTAATTAAAAATATAATTATCTCAATTAATTTCTAATCCAATTAGAAATTAACTGAACTCAAATCTTGATCAAATCAGGAATAAATTTTTTTTACAATTAGGCTTGATCTAATCAAATCCAATTCAAGTCAAACTGAATCCAATTCAATTAAACTTGATCTGAACTTCTTCACTCAATCAAATTGAGTTAATTAGCAATCTAATTACTAATAAATCCTCCATTAACAGTAGAGTCCCAGTCCAATAGACTCTCCTCCAGAGTCTCAATTCAGTGGGACTGTTTACTAGAGTCCCAATCCAGTGAAACTCTTCAGCCATCCGATCAGATCGAATCTTCTAATGTGTATGATTTCATAGTTCGAATCTAAGTCGATAGCATAGGAATAAATTTCTATACTAATCGATATAACCATCTAGCAATAAGATCCGACATCTGGATAGGTCGAAAGATTGCAAAGCAACATTCTAGAACCTACTGGCGTATGGTTACCGTATAATTCATCATTTTGATCCTAATACTCAAGGTGACCTAGGATTTAACTGTCAACCCTAAAATAGTCGACCACATTGTATTTCAATCTTTCAAATTCATCACATGGATTATCCTGATCAATATTTTACTAAATTAAAATACACTGATGCATTAACTCTTATTTATTTAGAGGGATCAATCCCATCTTGACTCACGCACCGACTTGATAAGTACTTGATTGCATCCAAAAAATTTTTGTTATTAAATTAAAAATTTAGATAGTCTGACATCAAAATACAATGAGTTGCTTGTAAGTCACCGTGATGATCTCAGATCGGAGGGACACTTATATTCATATCCTTCGTGAGCTACTCTTGACAGCAGAGTACTCTACAGTTGGTCACATTCGGTGCGAATATATTCTTATATTCAATCTACATGCCATATCAGTATCTCTACACTCCTTGGTTAAGAGGACAACCAATCCATATGGCACACAACAACCTATACTTGATATTGCTATCGTCTTATTAATAGCATATCATTTGATCGCGAATATGTTTTAAGGACTAAATAATAAATCTTTTTTTATCAATTAAATATAGTCTTAAGGACTTCATCATAACACAGGAGTTCAAAAAAGATGGACAAACTATGACGAAAAAATCAAATAATTTTTATTAATAAAAATTTATATATATTATATAAATATGAGCACAATCGTCAATAGACTGACGATTGGTTTTGGGACATAATTTTCAATAGATTTTAAGTAACTCCTCTAAAAAAAATGACACCAAGCGATTTTGGTTGCTCCATTTATTTAACATGTTCTCTATTTCTGTCATTCTAATTTATTAGTTCACGCTTGAAACTCATGATGCATTTGATTTATAAGAAAGAAAACGGAGAAAATGTGATTAATAAAAAAAAAAGAGAAAGATCTTATGTTAGATTGGAATTATTTTGAGTAAGATTAGAATTTTTAAATGAAAGATATAAAGGTAGTATTTCATTAGAATAAGATTTTAACATTTTATGGGAACAAAAAATCCTTATAAGACATGGAAAGTCCGATTCTGATTATAAATTGGTGTAATTTTTTTTCAAATATATCCTTGAGCTATGAAATAGAATAAGATAAAATCTTTGTCTTTATTAGGAGCATAATATATATTTTACATAATTTTTTTAAAATTATAGATGTTAAATTAAATATAAATTATTTTAAAATACATCACTTTATTTACTAAAGAAAATGTGCCATTTTATAGTAATCAATCAAATATAAAAATAATAATTTTTTATGCATCATATATTTAGATATTAAATTTTAAGAAAAAAATAATTCAGTGAAAAAATTCGCTCGGGAGCCAAAGTAATCTACACGGTTTATTATTTCCCGCGTTAAGCTGCTTGACTCATCCCTCACGTTTTCCATCAAATCCCAGGACGCCACGTATCTTTCTTAACCAAAAAGCCAAAAAATAAAGTCAGTCTAGCAGTTAAATTAAATATAAATCATTTTAAAATACATCACTTTATTTACTAAAGAAAATGTGCCATTTTATAGTAATCAATCAAATATAAAAATAATAATTTTTTATGCATCATATATTTAGATATTAAATTTTTAGAAAAAAATAATTCAGTGAAAAAATTCGCTCGGGAGCCAAAGTAATCTACACGGTTTATTATTTCCCGCGTTAAGCCGCTTGACTCATCCCTCATGTTTTCCATCAAATCCCAGGACGCCACGTATCTTTCTTAACCAAAAAGCCAAAAATAAAGTCAGTCTAGCCGTTAAAATTGGTTGCCATCGCAAACACAATCCGGCCCCACAACAGGAACCGGTCGGTGGAGTTTAGTTGCACGAATGGTGCCCTTAACGAAAAAGACACATGGGGCGGTCTAGAACGTCAACGCGCAAGTCCCCTTGAACCCATAAAAATCCATCATCACGTCTTCGACTGAAACAAACGGTCGCGATTAATTCCTAAACCGCAGAGCGTTGACTTCCGCATCGTTGTAATAACGAGAAGCACGCCGTCAATCTAGGGACGGCGGAGATCCCGCATCTAGATCCCTTATTGGGGCGTAATCAGAAACATTCATTCAAATCCGTTCAGTGGTGGCCACGTGTATCTTCTCATGTAAAATGGATACGTATCGCCCAAGGAGGCCCCCAAGGAGGCTAAGGTGTAACCTTGTGGTACTAGTAATGGAAAACTGGATCACGGATCCGAGATCTTTGTTATGGCTGGTTTGGTAGCGCGATAGGGAACAGCGCGTCTGGAAGCGCTGCAAATGCGCCGAACGGTCGTCCCGAAATTTCGCCAAGAAGGTCCCATGTTCCATTTTCTACACATATTTGTTATTTATTCCAGTTAATCCGGGGCTTCACGTCCGTCCCCCATTTCAAAATGACAAGTGCATGCTTGATGCCAGGGGACCGAACCAAATCCTATTTCGACTTTGTATGGATGGTTTAGATTTGGGCTGAGATCTCAATTGAAATCAGCATCGAGCACTTCGGGGCATGATGTCTGTGAGATATAAATCGGTAATGTCAGCTGATATGGTATTCATGCCGGCAAGTGATTTTCATTTTTTTTTATAAATCGATTATATTAATTCATACAGTTGATGATCTTCAATTTACTATATTAATTGAGATATCGGTATTGCAATCCAAAAATATTGGTCAAGATATCATAAAAAATAATAATAATAATTCTTCCTAAATTTCTCTATTTATTTGACGATCAAAATAAACCAGTATCTTGATTTATGTTGGGCTTGATTCCTTGTTGCAACAATTGATATCTCAAGATTTGAGAACCTTTGCTTTGGTCAAGTTGGTAATGCAACTAAAATACCAAAAATCATGATCCATCTACATAAGCTTGATATGTTGGGTAGATAATGCAATTTAGATTTTTTTTTTTTTGTATTATGAAAAGAATCAAAAAGTTTTCAACCTACATCTTTTTGTTCTTTTTTTCCCAGATGATTTTAATATCTTAGTGCTTGTATCAATTCCACAAATTTGATTTTACAATGTTAAGTCCTTTTCTATCATTGATCTGTTTATTAAAATTTATCTCTGAAAAAAAAAAAGAAAAAAAAAGAAATCAACATACTGATGCATCGATTAATACAATATTCTACTATTTAAAAACTCATTTTTTTGTCACCCTTAAGGACTGTTATTTCAATGCTCTTAAAAAAAAGATCATTTCACACAAATATACCACATGATAGAAGACATGGCAAATGGTGACCAATAACAATTCAAAGCACTATGGATCATAGCAAATGTATCTAACCTACAATGTTGGCACTAGACTTTCCATGTTAGGGTCCATGACCCTGTTGGCTGGGTCCAAAAATGGTTTCCTTTTTAAAAGTACCTACAGACTTTGCCCTGTCTGTTAGTAAAGAAACATAACAGAAGGAAAGGAACAGCCGGGTACAAATGCAGCAACAAAAAGGTGGTCTCCACAATCTTAATAATTATATTATTATACTAAAAAGTGGGAATCCATCGCCGGAAAAACTGTGAAGACGCCGACCCAACTTACTTCCTCTCTCTCAGTCGAAGAAGCGGCGCCGAGCCCTCCTCTCTGATCTTCTTAGCTTTTATTCCTCTTTCTCCACCCAGGCAAGCTCCCTTCCTCTCCTCTGATCCCTCGTCTCTCCTTCTTTTTTTTTTTTTGCAATTTTCTGTGGTTTTTTCTGCATATCTTGGAGCTGAAGTAGTCGGATTTGACACTGTTTTGTGATTCCGCTTTTTTCTCGGTTTTTTCTTGATTCGATCGTTGGAAATTTTGTTCTGATGCGTATATCTGTGGATATTAGGTTTTTTTTTGGCTTTTATGTGGTAATTCGTTGTTTCACGATTTTGAGCTGTTAGAGTCTTGGAATTTATGCGATCTCGTTCTGGGTGTTTGATGGAGCTCTTGGATGATTCATTTGAACCATTATATTAACATTTGTGATAAAGTTTGATTTAAAGTTTGTATTTTTCTTGCTTTCCCGCTCGGATCCTTCAGCTGCTGGGCGATGGGCTCATTAAATTTTTTGATCTCAGATCGAGGGTTTCTATTCAAGTTCCAATCTTTATATCCTTTTTGACCATAAGAAGTCAATTGGATTTGGTGAGAGGAGGAGAATAGCTGATTGCAGAGAGCTCTGAGCTCTTTGTCATGGCTGTTGGCCAAGGCAACAGCATTGACCCACCCTACAACTCCTATAAGGTCCCCAGCCTCGTTGATCCAATTCTTGAAGCCCCTCATATCTCCTACCTCGAAGACAGATACGTTTTAGGGGAGCAATTGGGCTGGGGCCAGTTTGGGGTAATCCGAGCATGCTCTGATGTGCTCACGGGGCAGACCCTCGCCTGCAAATCCATTGCCAAAGACCGCCTCCTCTCCTCGGATGACCTCCGCAGTGTCAAACTTGAGATTGAGGTCATGGCCCGGCTCTCTGGCCACCCTAATGTTGTGGCCCTGAAGGCTGTGTATGAGGAGGAAGACTGTGTAAACCTTGTCATGGAGCTGTGCGCTGGTGGGGAGCTCTTCCACCGCCTCGAGAAGCATGGCCGCTTCTCAGAGCATGAGGCAGCCATCCTTTTCCGGCATCTCATGGAGGTGGTGATGTATTGCCATGACAATGGCATAGTCCACAGGGACCTCAAGCCAGAGAACATTCTGCTGGCCACCAAGTCATCGACTTCGCCAATCAAGCTGGCGGATTTTGGGCTTGCGGCCTATATCAAACCAGGTACTTTTTGAATTCTCAGAATTACGCTTGACTCGGTTCGCTATATCTTGTTGTTTGTTTTGAATTGGTGTTAAATTAATTAAACAGGGCAAAGCTTATATGGCACTGTTGGAAGTCCCTTTTACATAGCTCCAGAAGTACTGGCAGGGGGATACAATGAAGCAGCCGATGTGTGGAGTGCAGGGGTTATTCTTTACATTCTTCTCAGTGGAATGCCACCATTTTGGGGAAAGACCAAGTCAAGAATTTTTGAGTCCGTTAGATCCGCCGAGCTACGGTTCCCATCTGATCCATGGGATCATGTATCTCAATCTGCGAAGGATTTGATTGCTGCAATGCTATGTAGAGACCCAGCTCAAAGGCTTACCGCCAAGCAGGTTCTAGGTAAGCTGCAACTTTTTAATTTGATTGCGTTAACTGAAACTAAGAGTGTGAATAGGATTGTAAATAAATTGAGCTCAAGCAAGCCAGGCCTAGCTCACGCTCAGCTCATTGTAATCAAGCCAAACACAAACTGCTTACATACAGCTCGTTGAAGAAATCCAGCAAAAGCCTGAGGTGCCTCAAGGCTTTTATATGTACTTTATGCTAATTTCAACTGTTATCTCAATATTATAGTTAAATTATATTATTTTTATTCATTAGTAATATATTGTTGAAATAATTCTAATGCAGTAGGTCTTTGTATGAGTAATGATGGTTAAAATAATTTATTTGTAGTCATGCGTAAGTGAGCTGAACTCAAGTGAGCAAACCCTATCTCTAGCTTGTCTTGTTCACTAAACAAGCTCACTGAATCTGAGCCAAATTCTAAATTGAACACAAGCTGCTTGTGGGCAGCTCTGTTTGTATCCCTAGGTGTGACCTGCAGATTTCTAATGCACTGACTATAAATTGTCCTATGATCAAAGTGATCTGTCTATTCAATTTTTGCATTATATATCTACTACATATAAATGTATTTATTTACTTATTTACGTATATGTTGCTGCTTAATTGGTGGTAAGCTTTGGATAGCTACTATTTGAATTTATGGCAAATTAAAACTATTCAGCTTTACATGATCAACATTAATCCTATTTCCCTGCCAATGACAGTAACCCAAGAGGGCAATTTTGGTCACAAGTGTATGAGAAAAATCATTTTCTAGTTTTACTCTTTTTCGTGTTTTTGTGGGTGTTATTTTCATATCTGGAACTTCTTGGGGTGTATTGAAAGGCTGCATCAAACCTGAGGTTGCTTGTGTAACTTAGCAGATCATTCCAATCATTTGGTTCAGCTGATGGCATTTGCAAGCTTTTAAGTTGTTTTCCTCTCTTTTGCAGATCATGTCTGGATTAAAGACCATTCACAGGAACCAAATGTCTCCTGTGGTAACTGCAATGAAACTAATTCAGGACTAGGAGACATGCGAGATTGTTCTTTCTGTACCCCACCTGCCCCTACAACTCGTGATATCAGTTTTAGTACCCATTCCCCTATCCCCTGCCAAGCCCAGGAAGATCATTCTTCCCCTGCATTCTCATGCAAATCATCATTCTCTCCGTCTGTTGGTTTCTCCTTCCGCAGCAGCTTTGAGTCAAGCAGTCTTGAATTCTCAACACCAATTCCATCGATGCCTAGTTTTTCTTTCTTCAGTCCTCTGAATGAGCAAGAAAACCTTTTGGGTTTCACGAGTGACAGATCAAATGTCAACACAATGCAGAGTGGTAAAGCTGTCTCACTATTGCTTCTAACTTCAAATTTTGTGCTTCTGTAAACTAAAGTCTGATCTGCTTCACTGTGTGCTGCAGACTCCAGCTTTGCAAAGCTCTTCATGTCTCCTGATACTACTGCTTGCTTTAGCCATGATGTTAGAGAATCTGAACCCAAGGCGGCCAAGGTTAGAAAGGGCATTACAACTTGGTCTAGAACCACTGGTATCCACAACAGACGGAATCACTCAATTGGACTTGGGGAGCATGAGCAGCTCGATCTCATGGTTTCGGAATCAGTCATTCGCTGGGCCTCATGCACACAACTCTCAACCACACCATCTCTTAGATCTTCCCTTGTTTGTTGAGATCTTGTGTGCGTCTTGTCCATGTATGACTTGGGGACTTGACTAACTCAGGAGTGTAACTTGATCATGTGAATGAACTGTGTAACGCATTGGCTAATTCTTGATTATGTTATTCAGTGTTGAGGGAAGGAAACTCCAAATGTCGTGGTGTCTCTTCTTTACTTGTGGGAACTTGCATGTCGATAGACACCTGGCTGGTGTTTTGCTGTGTGAGAAAGAGCTTGTACCTTATAAATCTTGATATTTGGAGATCAAACTGGGGTTCAATTTGATCAATTGTTTACTAAATGATATGATGCACTGGGTGGTAGTCTTCTGATCCTTGGAGTTTGCTGCTTCTTTTCTGAAACAATGGCTTAGGTGGCCTCAAGTATTTACATCTCCCTTAGAGTGCATTTTCTTGAGTCTCAAATGAAGGTTTGCTTTTTGTTGCGCCATCAAATAGATATAATCATCTGCATGCTGGTCGTCCACAACATGGAGAGGTGTTGAGAACTGTTGCTTGGGCTTTGAAAAGCAAATTTTGTTGGTCCGGTAGATTCTACTGGGTAGTTGGCGAAAGGATGGAGGCACCAATTACTTCTACCGGTAAGACCTGGTAAACTTTTGCGTGCATCTTCGGAGTGCAGCAGGGTCATTGGTCACGGAGTCTTGGAAGCAGGAATGATTCAATGCATGTCTTTCTAGGAAATTATACTGCATGGCAGCTTATTCAAAAGTAGGTGAACAAACACTTGCCGTGTCTTCTTATGCGAAAAAAGACTAGACTCACTCAGAGAAAGTTTGAAGGATAGGAAAGGTTGACCGATGTCAAAATCTGGATTTGCTTGGAATGTAATTCCTAAAATCTGAGCCAACTTTTTGTTACCAAAAAAAAAAAAAAATCTGAGCCAACTTTTATTCGGGAACATTTTTTTTTTTTTTTGGTACAAGGCAACATCAACAGCTTTTAATAAAAAGAAGAAGCTTGCTGGTTAACTCCTATGTTGTCGAGCATTATGAAACTTTAACATCTTTTTGCCAACTAAATTAAACAAAGTACTTTAGCATTGAAAAATAATAACAAATGATATTGCATAGTATTTTTAATTATCCAATTATTTGTACTATCAAAAATATTTTATTATAAAATATTCTTAATTTATAAATTATTTATTTTAATATTTGATATAAATAATATAATAAATAATTTTGTTTATTATAAAAAATAATAATATTTTTCAGTATTAATAATATTATAGCATTACTATTTTATTGTTATATTATACCATATTCTTCTTATATTGTACTATCAAAAATCATTAATTTAAAGTATTAGGAATCTATAATTTATTTTAAATTGATTTAAATAAAAATCATTGGTGGGACCTGAAACCGGATATCCCGAGTGAAGTTTTGTCAAGCAAAAAGACAAAAAGCATTTGAACCAGAGCTTTTATCTAAAAGTATTGGGTGCCTTTTCCTAATAAACTTTTTTTTTAAGCTTTTTAGGAATCAAAAAATTATTTCAAATTTTTTATCAAATATCTCAAAATCACATAAAAGAGCTATTAGCCCTTGAATAAACACTTCTTGATCCTCCAAAAGCGATGCCAAACGAGGTCTAAGTCTAAAAGATGAAAGGATGCGATCTTAAGAGAAGAAGAAGAGAATTTTTTAATCTTCTTCCATTCTCTCTCTTTCTCTCTCTCTATCTCTTGACTTAGCTAGGCGCTCTAAATTATAATTCTCAAAGTAAGAACCGTTCACTGGAATCAAAAACTACTCTAAATATCTTTTAAATAGAACAAATCAAAATCTTTTTTTACATGGCAATGACACTGCATGCCTTCTCAAAGTCTTCCCTAATGTGAGCTATAGGTTGACTTATCCTTCTCCATTTATTTTAACTGCATCGAATCTGCTTATCATCACCCTCCCTAAGGCTGCTTTACATGAAAGAAAGCAGTTTGTTTATATTATACATGGATATTTTCTCCCATGTCTATCCAACAATTAATGGAATTGCATGCCACATAAAGCATAAGGGAAGGAGAAGAGACTAACCTCTCACCAATAGTAGCAGAGGTAGACCCCATAACCAAGTCAGTTTGAGGCGTCCGTACTCTAAAAGTGTTCTTGGTTTGGCATTAGTGATTTTTGGCTTCTTGAATTTTGTCTATCTATTGGTAACAAATTTTGGCTTTGTGAGCACGCTTCCCACTTGCAAAGCAAGCTAAAATGGTTTTATTTTCTGGAGATGACTTACATTTAATTATTTCTTGGGATGAGGATGGTGGTGATGGTTCTTGTGCTCAAGTCTAGATCCCTCGATTAGATCAGATTTAGATTCTCATGGGTCAATCTTGGCTTATTCATGATATTGTTCGTCTGCACAAGGAAAATCCATGAGCACCTTAAGAGACAATCATTCACACCAATGCTTGAAGTTCAAGACAATTGATTTTTGAAGGAGAAAGTTATCTGTGAGAGTTCATATTAGAAAATTTTTGGTTATCCCCATGTCCCTTTGGTTTAATTCATGCACTAACCCTTGAATCTCAAGGACTTGATCTACCATGGTTCATGCGTCTACAATCATGTATCTCAAATATTTTTTTAAGTCATATTTTTTATTTTTACATTCATGTCCTCCATACTATATTTCTTTTCAAGTGCATCCTAAAATGAGCTTGCACACTTAGATTATAAATTTATAATTATCATGAAGCTTATCACTAAGGCTAAGTTGAGTTCTAAGAGAGTGAAGAATGTTTTTTTTTTTTTTTTTACAAAGAAATACTGTTATACTCCTCCTCGTCCTTAGAGGGTGGATCCTTGGTAACGATGGAAAGAAGGTTCAACGGGGTGAACAATACTTCATTTGTTATTGCCACACTCGAAAAGTTCGGGTTTCCAAACTTCTCTAGCTTGGTGAAGTAAATGTCCTTGGTGTTAGAAGCCACGAGTACATGAAACAGGGACAATCCAAATCTTTCCATAGAATCTCCTTTAAAATTGTTTGAATCAAGAAAAGAGTTAGAAAATCAGTTATTGAGGATAGAGGAGAAAATGGTATGTTTGCAGATCTAGCTTTAAAGAAGGCTTGTGCATGCTTCTGCAGGATACAAGAGAACCTTCTCTCGGTGATCTACACTAATAGTGTTGATGCTTGCGGTAGAATTTGAGTAAGGCTGGATCAACTACAAGTTAGATTGGATGTAGGTTGAGTTAAAAATTTATTAATTCAAATTTATTTTATTTATTATATAAGTCATAAATTTCGTATCTATATCTAGTTTGTTTATTAGATAAGTAACTTGGACGGGCTTGCATAATTGTTATTAAACAAGTCGAGTAGGAAACAAGTTAAACATATTAAATGAGTTTTAAATGGATCAAAAGAATTTAAATTGATTAACTAGATTAAGTGGATTAGGTTAAACAGGGTAAAAAATAAATTAAATAGATTTTAAATATATTAAATAGATCTTAAATCAATTAAGTGAATCAGATCGTCATCTTACTCAATTATTAAATAATTTAAAATAAATTAAATTTGAATTTGATCTATTTAATAAATAGATCTAGATAGTTGATTCGTTTATGATCCAAATATACTTATGTTAAATTCAAAATTATTTAAAATAGCTGTTTGTAGATCGAATTGATAAATCGGATCATAAATTAGCTTAAATATTTATTTAATTTTTGAATCAATTAACTATTAAATTTGATTCGAATCACACTTGAAAGGACTTTTGATTCCACCATGAATGGAGCTTTGATTTAAGCTTGGATTGATGTCTAGTTCCATTTAGAAATTCCAAGCTAATGAGTTTATGTTATAGCCCAAGCCCAAGCCCATGACATCAAGATCCAAGCCCACAAAAAAAAAAAAAAAAAAATAGAGGAAAATCGGGAAAAAGACTCCCGATAGGAGTCTTCTTCTCCGACGAAAACCCGAGCGATTTGGGAGTCCTAGGACCTCCCGAAGTCCTAGGACCCTCTATAAGATGACCCCCTCCCCCTAGAAACCAAACATCGGCCTCCTCCCTCTCTCTTTCTCTCCATTTTTCTCGATCGGAGCCGCGGACACCGTTCGATTTCTCGCCGTGATTGCTCGTCGGTGAGGTCACCAGAGGTCGGGATGAGTTTTCCTCTCCTTCCTCTCTTCCTTCCCTTTCTTCCCGTACTTTTGCTTGAGGCTGCCGGCGACGAGTGTCGCCGATTTTCGGTCGGGAAGGAGACTCTGTTTTGGATCTCTTTTTCCTTGGATTTTCCGGCGCCGACGATCGAAATCGACCACCGGTCATGCTCCTCCGTAACCGGGGGAGCAGCCTCCCTCTGCTGCCGGTCTCCGCCGCGGCGGCCGCGGCCTGAAGGGCCCGGCAAAATGAGGGAACGCCGGTCCCCTATTCCGACGCGGGAAGAGCCGAGAAGAAGAAGAAAAAGAAGAAAAGAGAAAAAGAAGAAAAAGAAGAAAAAGAAGAAAAGAAGAGAAAAAGAGAAGAAAAAGAAAAAAAAAGGGGGAGAGAGAAACTCTCTCTCTCTCTCTTTTAGATTTTTAGGATTTATGGAAATAATTAAAAAAATAAAATAAAATAAATAAATAAATAAATAAATAAATAAATATAATTAGAATATCCATGGATTAGTCCGAAAATTCTGGATGCTGTTGTCAAGTTGATCCTCGTGGAGATATTAGATTTTAACAATTTTAATTAATTTTAATTTGATGAAATTTTGATTAAAAATATGATATTTGATGTATCAGATTCAGAGAAGGATTTTCGAGATTCCTAGAATTTCTAGTTTGGATTTTGTTTTAAGGTAAGTAGTGTTTACTTTTATTGAATTTATCTGGTAAGTTATAAAATTCTGAATTAAATAAATTTATGCATGCTTCTGATTGAAATTATTTATTGAAATAATTATTGAAATTATTTATGAATAAAGTTAATTGTAGAAATTATTTATGATTGAAGTTAATTGTTGAATAATTATTATGATGATGTATGATCACAAAGAAATGATATGGTTGATTTGACTCGAATATCATTTATTTATATTATTTTAAAAATAATATATGAATTGGAAGATAATATGAATTTGACAACCTGATTGTGTTGAGGACCCCACCAATGGGGGCATATACGTTGGCAATTGACTGTCCTGAGGATTTATATCGCCAGTGAGACCAGCGACATATCGTCAGATAGACCAGCGACAAAATCGCCAGCGAGACCAGCGGTTTCAAAAGACTTGGCTGCCAGATGATTCGCAGCCCACCGCAAGCAGATACGCGGTATTATGACCCTGCCACAGGGATAATGTGGTCATAGTCATGGTTGGTAAGAAGAACTTAAGAAATTGATGAATTTAAGATGAAAAGCATAATTGAAAAATTATGATGAATTGACTTTTATATATGATTGATAGTATGATTATGATTTCATGAAATTACATATTGATTTTGTTATATTAGTAAATCGATATGTATAGAAATAATTGTCTGATTTATTCAATTAAAGGTATACACTGCTTACTGGGCTATTTAGCTCATGATGAGTTTTATGTTTTTCTTACAGATCCAGAAAATTAGCGTGATGCGGGATTTCGGTTGGGAGAGCGATTAGAGATGGAGTTAGCTCATTGATTTAGGATTTTCTCAGAATTTATTTAAGACTTTTAGTTTTGTTTTAGTATTGACTTTGTCAGACAGTTATTTTCTTTTGAACACTGAGTTTTGATTTGTTATTTGAACTAAAGTTTGATTATTAAATATTGAAAAATTTATTTAACTGTTTGTGAAGATATCATGATGAGATGCCTTGCATGCTTATGGAAAAATATTCTATAAGTATGCGGCAGTTGCCATGACCCTCGATTCAAATCTCGGGTCGGAGGCGTGACAATTAATATGGTATCAGAGCATAAGTAGATAGATAGAGACATGTAGAATATAGTGAGAGAGTGATGGGTAGACATTAGAAAATTGAAAGGTTAGTTATGATGATTATGATTTGACTTGTCACAAGTTATAACCTTATTAAGGATAAGTTATTATCTCAAATCTAACATAGGTCAATATGCCTCCACGACGAGCGAGGAATACTCAAGGAGCAGTAGGAGGGACATCAAATCCACTTGGCGATAATACTCTCCAATTAAACAGCGGCACAACTCAGCAGGAGGAAATCCTTGATCCTACCAAAAATACTCCGACAGTACAGGAGGAGCCGAACATGACTCAACTAATGCAAACTCTGATCGGAGTAGTTCAAACACAACAGCAGTTACTTCAACAACAACATGCACAGCCACGTCAGTATTTTCCACCGACACCTGGACATAGAGAATATCCAATGCAGAGAAACAATATCGTCGAATTTAAGAAGCTAGCTCCTCTAGCCTTCAAAGGGACCATCGAGCCACTGGAAGCAGATAATTGGATTATGGAAATGGAGAAGGCATTCGCCGTGCAAGAATGCCAAGATGAAGAGAAGATCCGCTTCACAGCATATCTGTTACAAGGCGAGGCATACAACTGGTGGCGTATACTGGAACAAAAATATGAGCACGATAGGATACCACTCACTTGGGAGAGATTCCGAGATGAATTCTTTGATAAGTATTTCCCTCGAAGTGTCAGAATACAGAAAGAACAGGAGTTCATTCACCTGAGATAGGGGAACAGATCCGTTGCAGAATATGAAGCTAAATTCACGGAGTTAGCCAAGTTTGTTCCAAAATTAGTTGAGATTGAGCAAGACAGAGTACACAAATTTGAAATGGGACTGAAGACAGAAATCAGAAAATAAATTATACCCTATGAGCTAACTACCTATGCCTCAGTTGTAAATAAAGCCCTAATCATTGAGAGAGAAGTTAATGAAGCTCATGCGGAGCGAGAACGGAATCAAAAGAAGAAAAATAGGTTTGGTGGAACTCAAGGACGAAATCAGAACAATAAGGTTCCAGCAAAGAAGCCAGCAATTGATAAGAATCGTGAGAATGAGGCAGCTACATGTTCGAGATACGGCCGAAGAGAGCATGAGACTTCTAATTGCCCATGGAATACTGGTTCATATTTTAGATGTGGACAGAAAGGACACAAGATTGCAGATTGCCCCCAGATGGACGAAAATAGATCAACACAAGCAAAGGACGGAGGTCAAAGGTCGAAAACTCAAGGAAGGATCTATGCACTCACACAACAGGATGCTCAGGCCTCCAATGCTGTGGTGACAGGTACCATTCCTGTATCTGATATTCATGCTTCAGTTTTGTTTGATTCTAGTGCTACACACTCCTTTATATCCACTACTTTTATTAGACAACATGATATAGGTTGTGAACCCATGAAAATCAAATTATATGTCGAGACACCAGTAGGTGGTATTTTAAGTACCGAAAGTGTGTGCAAGTCATGTAGTATCAAGATAGGAGAAAGAGGATTACCGACAGATTTGGTGGTCCTGGATATGCATGATTTTGATGTCATTCTAGGAATGGATTGGCTGGCTATTTATCATGCCTCTGTAGATTGTCATGGAAAGAGAGTGAACTTTCACATACTGGAAGAATTAACTTTTAGTTTTGATGGAAGTACAGGAACCACCCCTCCACGTATTATTTCATTTGTGCAAGCTAGACAGATGATAAGAAAGGGATGTAGAGGTTACCTGGTATCAATAAAGAATAAAGAACATGATGAATTAAAGTTACAAGATATTCCTATTGTAAATGAATTTTCGGATGTATTCATTGATGATTTAGTCGAACTACCACCAGATAGAGAAATTGAATTTACTATTGAGTTGGCACCCAATACCAGTCCAATTTCTAAAGCTTCTTACAGAATGGCCCCTATGGAGTTAAAGGAGTTAAAAGAACAATTACAGGATTTATTGGATAAAGGTTTTATAAGGCTTAGTGTATCTCCTTGGGGAGCTCCAGTCTTATTTGTGAAGAAGAAAGATGGTAGTATGAGATTTTGTATCGACTATAGAGAGTTGAACAAAAATACTATCAGAAATAAGTATCCTCTACCTCGAATTGATGATTTGTTTGATCAGTTGCAAGGTGCACAAGTCTTTTCTAAAATTGATCTTCGTTCAGGGTATCATCAGTTAAAAATCAAAACAGAGGACATACCAAAGACTGCATTTAGAACTCGTTATGGACATTATGAATTTTTAGTGATGCCTTTTGGGTTAACCAATGCTCCAGCAGCCTTTATGGATTTAATGAACAAAATATTCAAATCCTATCTTGATAAGTTTGTTGTCGTATTTATTGATGATATCTTGATATATTCGAGAAGTAAATTGGAGCATGAAAAACATTTATGGTGTGTACTACAAATATTGAGGAAAGAAAAGCTTTATGCCAAATTCAAGAAGTGTGAATTTTGGCTGGACAAAATAGTCTTTTTAGGACACATCGTATCTAAGGATGGAATTTCTATGGATCCAGCAAAAGTGAAAGCTGTGATGCAGTGGAACAGACCTACAAATATTTCTGAGATTCAAAGTTTTCTGAGAATGACAGGATATTACAGACGATTTGTAGAAGGATTCTCCCACATAGCTGCACCCTTGACTCGTTTTACTCAAAAAGGGATTAAATTCGAGTGGACTGAAGATTGTGAACAGAGTTTTCAAGAATTAAAATAACGATTAGTTTCGGCCCCTATCCTTACTATACTAACAGGAGATGAAGATTTCACAATATATAGTGATGCATCTACAAAGGGACTCGGCTGTGTATTGATGCAACATGGTAAGGTAGTAGCCTATGCCTCAAGATAATTGAAACCATATGAACAGAATTATCCGACACATGATTTGGAATTAGCTGCAGTGATTTTTGCCCTAAAAATTTGGAGGCATCACTTATACGGTGCGCAGTGTGAAGTGTTTACTGATCATAAGAGTTTGAAGTATATTTTTACACAGAAAGAATTAAACATGAGATAGAGAAGGTGGTTAGAACTATTAAAGGATTATGATTTAACAATCCATTATCATCCGGAAAAAGCTAATGTTGTTGCTGATGCCCTTAGTAGAAAATCTGTGGAAAATTTGGTGGTTTTAATCACACACCAAAGTCAATTATTAAAGGATATAAGAAAATTAGAATTAGACATCCGAATATATGACTCAACAGTACGGTTAGCCAACATGAGGGTTCAGCCAACACTCATTGAAAGAATTTCAGTTGCCCAGAATGATGATCCACAACTAATAAAAATAAGAAATTCAGTGGAAGCTGGTGTTCAATCTGAATTCAAGATACATGAAAACGGTTCGTTAAGGTTCGAAAATAGGATTTGCGTACCCAATATTTCAGCACTCAAGCATGAAATACTTCAGGAGGCACATCAGACCGGTTATACAGTTCATCCGGGAGGTACTAAGATGTATAGAGACTTAAAAGAAATGTACTGGTGGAATAATATGAAGAGAGAGATCGCTCAATTCGTGGCTCAATATTTGGTGTGTCAACAAGTTAAAGCTGAACATCAGAGACCTGCGGGACTACTTCAACCTCTTGATATTCCAGTATGGAAGTGGGAACATATCACTATGAATTTTGTAACTGGACTACCGAAGACTCCCAGTAAAAATGATGCAGCTTGGGTGATTGTGGACCGATTGACAAAGTCTGCACATTTTCTACCAATTAGAGTTGGATTTACCTTGGAAAGACTAGCAAAGTTATATATGAAAGAAATTGTAAGGCTACATGAAATTCCAGTGACCATCATATCGGATCGAGACACCAGATTTGTATCACAGTTTTGGAAGAGCTTACACAAGGCATTAGGAACAAAATTGAACTT
Source organism: Elaeis guineensis (assembly GCF_000442705.2). Lineage (NCBI taxonomy): Eukaryota > Viridiplantae > Streptophyta > Magnoliopsida > Arecales > Arecaceae > Elaeis > Elaeis guineensis. Next base: position 30,779,371 of record NC_026008.2, read on the forward strand.
CAGTACAGCCTTTCATCTTCAGACTGATGGTCAGTCAGAGAGAACTATTCAGATCTTAGAAGATATGTTGAGAACCTGTATTTTGGATATGAAAAGTTCATGGGATGAGCATCTACCTTTGATTGAGTTCGCTTACAATAACAATTATCAGGCTAGCATTGGAATGGCACCTTATGAAGCTTTATATGGTAGAAGATGTCGATCACCGATTCACTGGGATGATGTTGGTGAGCGAAGAATTTTGGGTCCCGAACTTGTTCAACAAGCAGTCGAGAAGATTCAATTAATTAAAGAACGACTTCGGGCAGCACAAAGCAGACAGAAAAGTTATGTAGATAACAGGAGACGGAAATTAGAATTTCAAGCCGGTGACCATGTATTTCTTAAAGTATCTCCTTCAAAAAGAATCTCAAGATTTGGCATTCGTGGCAAATTGAATCTTAGATATGTGAGTCCGTTTGAGATTTTGGAAAGAATTGGTGAGGTGGCTTATCGACTTGCCTTACCCCCTTCACTTGCAGGAGTATATAATGTTTTTCATGTTTCTATGTTAAAGAAATATTTATCAGATCCAAGTCACATCGTGGAACTTGAACCAGTACAAACCAGAAAAGATCTATCATATGAAGAATATCCGATACGGATCGTAGACCATAAAGAACAGATGCTGAGACATCGCAATATCCCTTATGTCAAGGTACAGTGGAGTCGACATTCAGAAAGAAAAGCTACTTGGGAGCCAGAGAAAGAAACGAAGCAAAAATATCCCCAGCTCTTCGAGACTACAGGTATGAAAAATTTCGAGGACGAAATTTTTTTTTAGGGGTGAAGAATGTTATAGCCCAAGCCCAAGCCCATGACATCAAGATCCAAGCCCACAAAAAAAAAAAAAAAAAAAAAAGAGGAAAATCGGGAAGAAGTCCTAGGACCTCCCGAAGTCCTAGGACACTCTATAAGAAGACCTCCTCCCCCTAGAAACCAAACATCGGCCTCCTCCCTCTCTCTTTCTCTCTGTTTTTCTCGATCGGAGCCGCGGACACCGTTCGGTTTCTCGTCGTGATTGCTCGCCGGTGAGGTCACCAGAGGCCGGGGTGAGTTTTCCTCTCCTTCCTCTCTTCCTTCCCTTTCTTCCCGTACTTTTGCTTGAGGCTGCCGGCGACGAGTGTCGCCGATTTTCGGTCGGGAAGGAGACTCTGTTTTGGACCTCTTTTTCGGCCTCTTTTTCCTTGGATTTTCCGACGCCGGCGATCGAAATCAATCGCCGGCCATGCTCCTCCGTAACCGGGAGAGCAGCCTCCCTCTGCTGCCGGTCTCCGCCGCGGTGGCTGCGGCCTGAAGGGCCCGGCAAAAGGAGGGAACGTCGGTCCCCTGTTCCAGCGCGGGAAGAGCCGAGAAGAAGAAGAAGAAGAAGAAAAAGAAGAAAAGAGAAAAAGAAGAAAAAGAAGAAAAGAAGAAAAAAAAAAGAAGAAAAAGAAAAGAAAAAGAAAAAAAAAGGGGGAGAGAGAAACTCTCTTTCTCTCTTTTTAGATTTTTAGGATTTATGAAAATAATTAAAAAAATAAAATAAATAAATAAATAAATAAATAAATAAATAAAAAAAAATAATTAGAATATCCATGGATTAGTCCGAAATCCTGGATGCTGTTGTCAAGTTGATCCTCGTGGAGATATTAGATTTTAACAATTTTAATTAGTTTTAATTTGATGAAATTTTGATTAAAAATATGATATTTGACGTATCAGGTTCAGAGAAGGATTTTCGAGATTCCTAGAATTTCTAGTTTGGATTTTCTTTTAAGGTAAGTAGTGTTTACTTTTATTGAATTTATTTGATAAATTATAAAATTTTGAATTAAATAAATTTATGCAGGCTTCTGATTGAAATTATTTATTAAAATAATTATTAAAATTATTTATGAATAAAATTAATTGTAGAAATTATTTATGATTGAAGTTAATTGTTGAATAATTATTATGATGATGTATGATCACAAAGAAATGATATGGTTGATTTGACTCGAATATCATTTATTTATATTATTTTAAAAATAATATATGAATTGGAAGATAATATGAATTTGACAACCTGACTGTGTTGAGGACCCCGTCAATGGGGGCATATACGTTGACAATTGACTGTCCTGAGGATTTATGTCGCCAGTGAGACCAGTGACATGTCGCTAGATAGACCAGCGACAAAACCACCAGCGAGACCAGCGGTTCCAAAGGACTTGACTGCCAGATGATTCGCAGCCCACCGCAAGCAGATACGCGGTATTATGATCCTGCCACAGGGATAATGTGGTCATAGTCATGGTTGGTAAGAAGAACTTAAGAAATTGATGAATTTAAGATGAAAAGCATAATTGAAAAATTACGATGAATTGACTTTTATATATGATTGATAGTATGATTATGATTTCATGAAATTACATATTGATTTTGTTATATCAGTAAATCGATATGTATAGAAATAATTGCCTGATTTATTCAGTTAAAGGTATACACTGCTTACTGGGCTATTTAGCTCATGATGAGTTTTATGTTTTTCTTACAGATCCAGAAAATTAGCGTGATGCGGAATTTTGGTTGGGAGAGCGATTAGAGATGGAGTTAGCTCATTGATTTAGGATTTTCTCAGAATTTATTTAAGACTTTTAGTTTTGTTTTAGTTTTGACTTTGTCAGACAGTTATTTTCTTTTGAACACTGAGTTTTGATTTGTTATTTGAACTAAGATTTGATTATTAAATATTAAAAAATTTATTTAATTGTTTGTGAAGATATCATGATGAGATGCCTTGCATGCTTATGGAAAAGTATTCCATAAGTATACGGCGGTTGCCATGATCCTCGATTCAAATCTCGAGTCGGGGACGTGACAGTTTAATTTATGTTATGTTCAATTTAAAATTAAACTAGAATCAATCTGTAAATTAAGCTCTCAACTTTCACGTTATAGATTAATTTTAAACGAAGCTTGTTCGAACGAGTCTAGATCAAGCTCTGCATGATGGGGATGTATTTTTTATGGTACTTAAGAAATATCGCAGGATGATGCAGATGTTTCGAAAAATGTTCGTAAAAAAGATGAATGATAGTTTGCATTAAAATATTAAATAAATAAATAAAATTTTAAAATATTTAAATAATTTAAATAAATAAATAAATATATTTTTTTCATGAATGTCCCAATATACAAACAGCACCTGCGGTACTTTTTGGGTTATCGTTTTCCCACCCCCTCCTTGGAAGGCTAAAACCTCATTCTCCCTCCGCTCTCCCAACCCATTCGCAGACGAGAGCATGGCCGCCTCCGAACCAGAGCAAGCCAAGCTCCATCGCTTCATCCAATGGCTTCAGGTCTCTCTCTCCCCTCTCTCCTTCTCTCTCTCTCTCTCGATCCATATAACAACGCTTTCAAGAATCTAGGCGAATGGCGTGGACCTGCGAGGCAGTAGCATCCGACACTGTGGCCCCAACAAAGGCTTCGGCGTTTTCGCCACCGCCCAGCCCGCCGGAAACCATGGCAACGGTAACCGCCCAGAATTCTCTGCCTCTAGCCTACCCCAATTCCATCTAAAGGAATGACCGACAAGTATTCTTTGGCAGGTGTTGTTATGGTGGTCCCGCTCGATCTGGCCATTACTCCGATGAGAGTCCTCCAAGACCCCGCCTTTGGGACCAGATGCAGGGCCTTGTTCGAGGAGGGGGACGTCGACGACCGCTTCCTTGTGATGATTTACTTGATGGTGGAGCGCCTACGGCCGAACTCACTTTGGAAGCCGTAGGAACACTCAAAAACACTCTTAAGTTACTGTTTTTTTTTTTTTTCTTTTGGCACAACTCAATTTACTGTTTTGAAGTTGAAATTTAATACTGAATGTTTTGTTCAAATACATATCAATGTAATTGGCCATTCAAATGCTCATAATGTTGTTGTTTTTTGAGAGGAAACTTACGGTGCCATTGTTATATATAGTCTGTACCCGCTTTGCAAGTTAGTCCGGACTTATTGTGGAAGCTGTAGGAACTCCCAAAAAATAACCTTAATTTACTGTCTTGAATTGGAAATTTCATACTTCTTGTAGCGTTAATTCAAGTAGATATTAATAGAACTTGTCGTTCAAATGATTCTAATGCCATTGTTAGCCATACCCCCTTTTGTGCAAGAAGTCTGGACTCATTGTGGAAGCCATTGGAACACTCAAGAACACCACCAAAATACTGTTTTGAAGTCAAAATTTCATACTTCTTGTTATGTTAATTCAGATAAAATAGCATTTGTAATTCGAATGATTGTAATGCCGTTATTACCTTCATCCCACTTTTTGTAATTAATTAGATGGCTTCAATTAATGATCCCTTTTCATGACTGCAATTAGAAATCAGTAATAGTAAATTGCATGTTGAGATGAACGGGTAATTATCATCCATGTTTTTACTTTTTTTGTTTGTTGTATTTTTGGTGTTCTGATGCTTGGTACACGCTTAATAGCCTAATTGAATTGGAGGAAACTATATAGGTACTTGGACATGCTTCCGAGCACCTTTGGGAGTACACTGTGGTTCACAGAAGTTGAGCTTTCTGAGTTGAAAGGAACAACATTATACCAAGCTACTGTGATACAGGTGAGTATTATTGTGCTGTTACTAACTACTTTATAACTCCTTTGTTATATGTGAAGTTGTTTTATAATTTGATTTCTGGCAGTTGAGTTATATAAGGATTGATTTTATGTTTCAGAGGAAAAAACTTCAAGCTTTATATGATGATAAGGTGAAGGGACTGGTGGAGGAGCTTCTACACTGTGATGGGGAGTTGGAAAGGTAGGTTAAGCTGTTCTCATGCCTAAATCCCTTTGGTTAGATTAATTTGGTCATCTGATCCATGTCTAATTGTGTTTTGCAAAAGATAATGCATACCGAATATTCTTTTTTTCTTTTCTTTTCAGTTTGTGTATTTGCTTCCTTCCAAAGGCATAACTCATTATATACATGTCCATGTGCTGCACATGCACACGCATACTGAGCATCAGAGCTTACAGCTTTCTCATAAATATATCATTATGGAAGTCACAGTAAATAGATATGTCATTAGAGTTGAAATTTGAATCATATTAAGAGTCTACAAGCTGATACTTTATTTAGTAAAATATACATCTTACATCTTGGTTTGCTTGATATTTGATTTCTTTGAGTACTGCACCAGCAAAGTACATTCTTTTGTTTGAATGCACAGATGGCCTGGTGCAATAACATACAAGAGAGTGGTTTCTTCTTACAAAAAAGATAGGTTGCTTGCTTAAAATTTAGGCTTGTATAGTACTAGCTCTTTTAAATATTTCAATAGATCTGAAAAATTTTAAATTTTCAAAGATAGGTTGCTTAACATTTCAATAGATCTGCACTTTTCATTACATCTAAGATTATTGATGGAACTGGTTTTGTCCTAGTTCCATGCAAATTTAATTTGGAGGTCCCTTTTTTGGGCCTAAAAGCCAATCTCTTAGGTTAAGTATTTTTAATACATGATTGGTTCACCAAAGAAACTTGTGCAAAGAAAAGCAACAAACATATGTACTTGTATTACACTGCATACTTTTGTCGGTGATAAACATTAATCTCATCTTAATTAAATTTTCGATGTGAAACTAAAATAACTGTAGCCTTCAGGATAAAATAACACAAAAAGTTTGAAGCCTAAGAACCTGAATCACACCCCCGCATCTCACAATCATTGATTCAACTAAAGTCATCTACTTGAGAGAGATGGGTAATTTATGGGAGGTGGTAAACAGAGGAGGGAATATTGTTGGCTGAGGATTAAAATTTGTTCAGATTGGGGATTGTGTGGGAATAGACTGGAACATGTCCATATGATGCATGTGCGACTCTTTTCTGATCCCTAAGACTTACCGGTTTCTAATTACTGTTATGGAAGTCAGTATAAACATACATGTCATTAGACTTGAAACTTGAACCGTATTACAAGTCTGTAAACGGAGATTTTACTTAGTAAAAGCCGTACCTTCCATGTTGTATTGCATGAATATTGATTTTTTTGAGTACTGTGAAAGTAATCTGCAATCTTTTATTTGAATGCACAAATGACCATGGTGTAATAACATACGAGAGACTGGTTTCTGATTATGAAAAGATGGGTTAGTTTATCACAATTTAGTTTTATATATTACTAACTTTTTTAAATATCTGAACAGATGATTGCCTAATGGCACTTTGTTCCATCTAAGTGCATTGTTAGGTACTGATTTTGTCCTAGTTCCATGCATATCTAATCAGTGTGCCTCTTTTTTTGGGTCTAAAAGCCAAGCCTAGGGTACATAATCATGACACATGATTGATTCACCAACTCATGCAAAGATAGCCAACAAACAGTATATATGTTCTCCACCACATACTTCTGTCAATAACAAGCATCATTCTCATCATAGTTAGTTTTCCATGTGAACTTTTTTTTTTAAAAAAAAACTGAAGCCTTCACTATCAACTGAAAGGCAAAAACACCAAAAATGCTTGAAGCTTAAGAGGCTGAATTGGACCCTCTGGTCTTGTTATCATTGATTTATCTAATGGGTTCTGCTTGATGAAGGGAATGGTGATTTATAGGAGGTGCTAAACGAGAAGGGAAATTCTGGTTGTTTAGGATTAGAATCAGTTCATATTGGCATTGAGTGGGCATAGATTGCAGCAAGTGCACTGTGTACTTGTCCCTAAACTGATCTGAGCATAAAAAATGAATTGGCGCTTGGAGCTCAAATTGGGCTAACCAAATCCCTCCCGCATGTTTGCATAAATTGACCTTGAGGCGGACATGTGCATATGAAACTTTGAACTCATCGACAAAACATAATACAATAAGTATTCTGTATCTATCCTCTAGAAAAGACTAACAAAATAAATGTGGAGAGGCTGAGCTTAAGAGGCCTTGGACTAGCCAATGTATTATGCAGCACCTTGTGAACTTCCATCACAATGCCCCCAAACAACCATGGCATTAGGCTTTGGAGGCTATCTCTTAATTTTCTGTTGCAACTTCAAGCACATTTTGGAGTTTCTTGGAAGCATTTATATTGTTAAGGGACTTACCAAAAACACCAAACTGCAAAAGCGCCGAGCTTTGGGATCTTGTCTGTAAATATAAGGTAAGTTTTTGAGACACATAATGGAATTTTTTGGAAGTTTTTTGATTGTTAGAAGACATACTGCAAACAAGCTAGAAATGTCCCCTGGAAATGTCCTACTGACATCAGCAAAGTGTCCCACACTTGGTACTTGCACTTTGTTTGGAGTGTCATGCAAGCGACTCTCAGTTTTAACCATCGGACACTTTGTGTGAAGTGGCTTTAAGGTTTTGTAGACACTTCAAATGAAGTTTTTGTATATTTTTATTATAAGTTATCAAGATTATATGGTCATCTTAAGCATATTGTTGCTATGTTTGATATAAAGTTATCATAATTATATGAACAAGTTTATGTAAGCTGTTATGTTTTAAATATCAATGTATCACAAATAATTATCAATTTAAGTATCTTATCTTGTTTAAATAACTTTATATGAACCTAAAGAATAAATTCAATTACTTGCAAAAATCTTAGATATTGCACTAATTTATTTGTTAGATAGCATCTATAATTCTAAGTCTCTTTTTTTGAATAAGCATTAGAATACCCAAGTACGTGCATATATGTATATATGTGCTGTATATATATGTATTTATTTGTGTGTCATGTTCCTGTGCCTAGATTTTTTGGGGGCCACTATCTAAGGACCTATGCGAGCATCTATTTAATCCTACATCGGTTATGCAGTATTTAGATCTTGGGTACTTATACAGAGCGAAGGAACCAAAATACTACTTTTTTGGCTAGCCTTTTAGGTAAGATCTCGAATTGTTTATTATAAATTGTACCAGAGTAGACCCGGCCCATGGTCCATGCGGGCCAGGAGATACTGCAGCATGAGCCCATTGGGATTGACCATTGCTGCTTGTGGTGTTTTGATTGGATTTGACTAGATTTGGGCCTTAGTCCAATGAGGATGCCACAACTTAAATGGGGGGAGCATGTGAGAACCTGTGCGGGAATTAGTCTCACATTAGATATGCATTGGATAGATCTTAGATACTCAATAAGGCCGAGAAATCCAAATAATACCTTCGAACTAGCTTTTTAGGTGAGGTCTTGAATCATCACAAATGGTATCAATTTGTAACAACCTAAGATTTTATCCAAAAAGGCTAGCCAAGAATGTATTATTTAGGTTTCTTGGCCCTATATAAGTACTCAAGATTTATCTGATGTATAGTTGATGTGGGACTAAACTCGCATGGGGTTCTCACCCTCCCAATTAAGCCCTAGCATACTTGCTAGGCTAAGGGTCTAAATCCAATCAATTCAATCACAAATACCATGATCAACTTGTGGTTAATCCTAAAAGAGCCCATGCGGTAGTCTTTGCTGGTCCATATAGGCCATGGGCTAGGTTCTGCTCTGATACCATTTGCGATGATTTAGGATATTACCTAAAAACCTAGCCAAAAGGTGGTATTTGGGTATTCGGGTCTTGTATACGTACCCAAGATCTACCTGTTATATAACCAGTGTATGCTGGCACGGGTGTGTAAGGATCAATGTGGGCATGTGTTTAGGCCCACATTATCTATACATTGAGTAGATCTTAGGTATTTATATAGGCTAAGGAACCTAAATAATATCTTCTTAGCTAGCTTTTTTGGATAAAGGCCTAGGTCATCACAAATGGTAGCAAACCCTGTCCATTGTCCATATGGACTTGGAGCACTATAGCATGGGTCCATTTGAGATTGACCATGGGTTGATCATAGTGTTGTGATTAAATCTGACTAGATTTGGACCCTTAGCTTGATAGGACACCAGTGCTTAAACAGGGGGAATATGTGAGGGGACTCGTGCGAATGCTTGTTTAGTCCCACATTGATTTTGCGTGAGATAAAACTTGGGAACTTATAAAGGCCAAAGAACCCAAATAACATCTTTCAGCTAGCTTTTTGGATGGGATCTTAAATCAATGCACCATGTTCGACACTTGACGACACTTAGACAGTTGGCACATGTTCCAAGTGTTTAGGTGACATTGGTTGTATCTATCAATTTGAAATTGAGAGGCTAAAGTAATAGAAATATAATTTTAGTTTTTTATGCCTTTTTAGAATTTATGGCGTTTAGTGTGTGTTTAAAATTTCTTTTTTCGGTTGTTTTTTTGTACTTGAGATTGATTGTAACATTTAATTTTATTGGTATTTTGCTAGTGTGACTGAAGTGCGATTTGAAGATTTCCTCTGGTATGCATCTTTTTTAATTTTGTTATTAAATGTCGCTTTGGAATCTAATTCAACTTGTCATTTCTTTGATATTGAATCTTATAGTTTATTGTGCCTAATTTTGAATTAATTAACTCTTGTATCCTAACAGACATATGGAAAGGCAAATCTATTACCAATGTAGGCAATAGTAGAGCAACATAGAAAACACAATTATCACTAAGCTTCATCCTCAAATACAATTCTCTATTATAAGGTTGTAAATTTGGTGCTAATTTGAGTTTATGCATGTTTTGTAAAACCTGACAAGTGTGTGATAACTTTCTTAGTAGTTAGTAATTAGTATATATGACAGTCTACTTAGTTTTCAAATTTGTCAACTGGTATCTATGCAAAAGGTAAATCACTTTTTGTCTTTTGAAAACCTAACAAAAAATATTAGCAGCAGTAGAATATTTAAGCAAAATAGGAGGAAAAGCCACAAAGAAAAATATCTTTACTTAGAAAGGAAGAAAATTTAATCAGTAATCGTACTAATTATCCAAAAGAATCTGAAAACCAATATTGCATTCAAATCCTGTATCAGTGTCAAATCATAATTATCAGCAGTTTGCTTATATCCTCTTCGGTGAAAAAGACTTCTTATCCTGATATCTTATTTGAGTGATTCAAAATAAGCAGGAAGGCATATTTTGTGAGCTTTCTAAATGCACCGGTTTGAAAACAAAACTATTCTTTTTATGATGAAGCAGTCTCTTAGCTGTTGTAGTTTCAGGGCAGACTGTTTTCTAGAAATTGTTATTCACATTTGCTAGGTTTGCTGTGGTTTGCCTTTATTGTTGTTTGGTAGCAATGTTCCTTCAATAAGCTCATCAAAATCTTTGTGCCATCAAATTAGATTGTCCGGAGCACATTCAATAAATAATGTTATATTACTTGGAAACATTTTTACTATATAGTTCATGCAATTAGATTAAGGGTGATCATTATGCATAAGGCAGCCTACGAAAGAAAGGACCTTTGCTAGAGGAGGTTGCAATTGCCCTCTTGTGGAAGCTTGCAAAATAGCTAATGAAGCATTTTAGTCACTTCTTTTGGAACGCAAATGATCCAGGTTAGAAAATTAAACCCAAGTGCAGAGCCGGTATTGATAGAAGTGTCACCTAGTGATTGGTAGGGTATGGTACTGGTCCGTACCATACTGAACCGCGATATAATGGAACCACCAAAAGAGAGAGAGAGAGAGAGAGAGAGAGGATGTCCTTGTAGAATTGGCATCCAAGGAGGAGATTGGGGCCATTGTCCAGCTCCAGAGGGGTTTCGAAGGAAAACTACAAAGGGGGAGAGAGAAAGAGAGAGGGGCTGGAGGAGGAGGCAGAGGAGAGGCGAGGATTTTTGCATTGGGTTAGAGGGAGGGGGGAGAGAGGGGCTGGAGGAGGAGGTAGGAGAGAGGCTAGGGTTTCTGCACAAGGGGAGATGGAGGGGGAGGACAGAAAGAGGTTGGAGGAGGAGGCGAAGGTGCCGGAGGGGGCGGCGGATCCATTATGGGGCATTAAGGCAGAAGGGTTTCGACGACATGGAGAGGCTTTTAGGATTTGGAAGGGAGTCCCTAAATCCTATCTGTGACTGATGGGCCTAGTTTGGTACACCCCAAATTGGCCGGTTTTTGATGCGGTTTGAAAATACATGAATCAAACAATAAAGCAGGAATTTTGGGCCACACCAAGCTTTCGAGCCAAGACCAAGCATGACATAACATATCTCGATTTTTCAGCCTATGGTATTAAAGATTGGCTGATCATATTTTTTTTGCAATTCAATTTTTCAGAAGATAATTTTCTGGTCTTGTAGAAAGGTTTAGAGAAGTCTCAGGGGAATTTTTTGTAATACCCCTACAAGCTAATACTCTAAATATGATCATTTGTATATGTGACTAAGTATATTACATCAACAATTGATATATATGAATACGATCATCATGGGAATTAATCTTTTGAGCGGGGATGACATTAGTAAGGACCAGAATTTAACTACTATTAAGATCCCAAGTATGCATTGGAAAAGTTTAGGGACTAAATTGCTAATGTTGGAGAGTAACTTCCACTCATGCTTGGTGCCACCTCATGCCTCTTGCCACCTCATACTTTTATTGCCGCCATCTCAAATTTGTTGCAGCCTCATGCTTAATATCAATAGCCACCTCATGCTTAAACTGCCGCCTCCTAGTTGCACTGCCTCATGTTAGAACTGCCATCTCATGTTTGTTAGGAACTGCCACCTTGTGCTAATTTCCTTTAAGCTGCAATCTCATGCCCGTTTGACGTCGTGGTAAAGCAGCCACTTCATGTTAGAAATTCAGCTGCTTGGCTGAAGCTTAACATGACACCTATCTACTAATTGTGGTTACCAGACTTCTCAATGCTTACAGGCTGCTGATTAATAGAAGGTTGCAGCTCTCCGACCGTTTTTGCTGCCTAAACAAAGTCAGCCATCCATAAGGTAGGGAACTAGTGAAGGGAAGGAGAGAGTAAAAAGAAGAAAGGGAGTTGGATAGCAAGCAATAGGCTAGGATATAAGAAGATTATAGAATGAAGTTCTATGATTGAAATCTTAGTGTCCTTATATAGTTAATATCTTATTTATTAAATGAATATGTTTATGGTGTACGATTTCTAAAATAGTTTCCTAATCTCTTTCCATATGACATTTCAAAAGAACTTTATTTTATCGGAAAGAGTTTAGCATAATTTAATTGTAGTTAATGTTTGATCAAGAAAAATAATTTTTTTGTTTGATATACATAAATGCAACCACAATTTGCATGATTTTTCAAATCTTTTGTTGCTAATAATTGTATGCTAATTTAATTTTGTAAATCTTGTGTTTTGGGTGACTATTGACATTTGAACTATAAAGTTGTACATAAGCTATCTTAATGGATGTTGGGGCAATTGAATCTACTCTCCTCGATTCATAGTCGGCAAACTCGACTTTCAGTTGGTGTGACAAGTGGAACCTCCGACTATCACTCGGTTACACCGACACATAGTCGGAGATTTTCAATCAATTTCTATCTGAGATCAAGTCAACTATGATGACTGCTGACTAATCGTTATTTCAGAATAATCAACTGACGATCAGCCAAAATACCATATATACCGACATACAATCGGTACATCGAGATTACCGACATACAGTCGGTACACTCGAACTACTGACATAAAGTCAGTATATCAGAAACTACCAGCGCAGAAAGCGTATAATGGCCACATATCATGATCATCAGAGGACCTTAACTGTCCATCCCACAATCACAGTGCCGGAATAAGCGGGATCCACATGTATAACCGTTACAAATGGTTACCAGCAGATTATCTATAAAAAAAGGTAAATGAACAGCTTTGGTAAGACGTTTCTGGGCTGATACTTTGCCACTTTGAATATTCTATCTGCTGTTCACCACTTCTCACTGACTTAAGCATCAGAGGGTCCCCACCGAAAATAATTCCAGTCTGTGGACTTCTTTTGCAGGTTGGTCTTTGTCGGAACTATGCACAACAGGAGATTGGCCGCAATAGATTGGCACACCAGGCATGGGAAGGACAACAAAAAAAAATTATGGCAAAAATAAGAGCTCAAAATAACTCCATTATCTCCGTCAGGCAATCTTCCCACCAGAAAGACCTCCCTCTACCTCCAATGGTAGAATCAGTTCTTCACGTCCCATTATCACTACGGACGTCCAACTTGCTGCTTTAATGGAGCAAATGAAAGTACCGACGGAGGCAGTGCATAGTCTCCAGCAGCAATAGATACAGCAACAACAGCAATCGGTGGTGGAGCCGGCAGCGTATACAGTGCCATCCAGGTATAGTCGCTGTGCTCCGCGATGATTTCTTTCTCCATCTCCGGAACGATGACCATCTCAACATTCTCACCATGTCGAGCCACCACCTTCTCGACACTCATCGTACAGCCCGCCATTCATGGCGATCTCCTTTTTCTTTGCATGGACATAGTATCGAGAAGGGGAAGAGACTGCACTCATCTTCGACTTCTCGATCCTCGAGTTCTTCAGGAGACTACCTCTGGGTTCTCTTAGCAACGGTGGCTCAACGACTACGAGCGCAAGTTTAAGGAGATCGACCACCAACTCGTTCGACTCCAAGTGGATGGCCAAGGGTCCTCCATCGGCTTTGGCTTCTATATTGCTCAGCCTCTCTCTTAGTATATCTTGAATGAGCCGATCCCGTCTCGATTCAAGATGCCACAGATGGAGCCATATGACGGCTCCATCGACCCAATTGACCATCTGAAGAGCTACAAGGCTCTCATGATGATCTAGGGAGCAACTGACGTCCTCTTATGCATTGGCTTATCGACTATCATTTGGAAGGCTACTCGAGCCTGGTATTCTGGGATCCAATCGAAGAGCATAAATTTTTTTGAGCAGCTTGAACATTCATTTGTGGCCTACTTTAGCACCAGCAGAAAGGTACCACGAACATCCAATAATCTCTTCTCCATCAAGCAAGGCGAGGGAGAGACATTGAGAGACTTTGTGGCATGTTTTAACGCTGCCACACTTGAGGTCAGGAACCTCAACAAAGATATGACCATCTCGGTCATGAAAAGAGGTCTGAGGGGATCCAAGTTCACTTACTCCCTGGATAAAACTCTCCTTTGGACTTATGCTGAACTTCTGGAGTATGCGTACAAGTATATTTGTGTAGATGAAGGCGCTTCTGACCGGTGTCAAACAGAAGAAAAAGGTCAGAAAAAGAAACAGAAGAAAAGTGGAGCTTCGATCGAGCCAAGTTGGCCAACGACCAACAAGGGAGCTTCATCTCGCCAATGGAGTCCAAGGTCGAATAATTACGGTAGCAGGTATGATTCTTATACTTCTCTTTCTGCTCTCCGTGCGCAGATTCTAATGGAGATTGAGGAAGAGGAGTACCTTTGTCACCCCCCACCAATAAAAGCCCCATCAAGGAGCCGCAATAAGTACTGTCGACTCCATCGTGATCATGGTTACGATACCGAACAGTGTATTTAACTCAGGGATGAGATAGAAGTCCTGATTCGACGAGGCTACTTTGAAAAATTTTGACGAGACCATCCGACTCAACTTCCTACCGACCGACAACCTCAGCCATAACCTGAGGAAGCAATCGACAATCGACCAACGACGGAAGTTATCAACATGATTTTCGGACAATCGAAAGACTGGGGGGCGACTTTCGAAGAAGAGTCTGCAAAGAAGCGACGACTTGATAATAATGTAATCTCTTTTTCGAAAGATGATGTTTGGGGAATATAGACTCCCCATGATGATGCTATCGTCGTCTCGGTGACGATAGCAAATTATGATGTAAAAAGAATCTTGGTAGATAATGGAAGTTCGAATGATATTTTGTTTTACTTGACTTTCTCTCGAATGTGACTATCGACTGACCGACTCAGAAGAGTCTCGACGTCATTAGTCGGTTTCACTAGAGATACAGTCAATGTAGAAGGAGAAATTACTCTCCTACTAACTGCAGAAACAGATCCACGATAAAGCAACGTCTTCTTGACATTTACGATCGTCTGAGTTCCTTCGGCTTACAATGCCATACTTGGACGATCCGGACTCAATACGTTGAGAGCGGTGGTGTCAACATATCATTTACTGGTCCGATTCTCGATAAGGAGTGGAATTGGAGAAATGTGTGGAGACCAACAACTAGCCCGAAGTTGCTTTATGGTTTCTACTAAGAACAGTAAGCCTGAAGACCCTCTGTCGGTTGACAAGCTGGACTAGAGAGAAAATGAAGAAAGGGGTGAGCCAGCTCAATAACTGATTTCGATCCCGCTAAGAGAAAACGACCCTACAAGAATAGTTTAAATTGGATCGCAATTATCTGATCTGAAGTGAAAACAGCTGGTGGACTTACTAAGAACAAACAATATTTTTGCTTGGTCGACAACCGACATGTCAGAGATTCCTCTAGAAGTAATAACTTACCGATTAAACATCAACCCCAAAGTTAGACCGGTGAGGCAGAAGAAAGCTTTTTGTCCCTAAAAGGCAGAAGGTCATCGATGAAAAAGTTGATAAGCTCCTCGCAGCTGGCTTCATAAGAAAAGCTAGCTATCTAGATTGGCTCGCCAATGTAGTAATGGTGAGAAAGGCCAATGGAAAATGACGAATCTCCATCGACTATTTCAATCTAAATGAAGCTTGTCCAAAGGATAGGTTTTCTTTGTCAAAGATTGATCAACTAGTCGATGCGACTTGGGGATATCGACTTTTGAGTTTCATAGACGTCTTTGCGGGCTATAATCAGATTCGGATGGCGCCCGAAAACGAAAAGTATACTACCTTCACAACCGACAAAGACATCTACTGCTACAAAGTGATGCCATTCGGTTTAAAAAATACTGAAGCGACTTACCAATGGTTAGTCAACAAAATATTCAAGACACAAATCGGACGTAACATGGAAGTCTACGTCGATGATATGCTGGTAAAAAATTTTGAAACTTTTAATCATATTCGAAACTTAGAAGAAATCTTTGACATACTTCGATGACATCGGATGAAGTTAAATCCTATTAAGTGTGCATTCAAAGTGATAGTCGAAAAATTTCTTGAATTTTTTGTATCGCAACGAGGAATCAAAGCTAATATGGAGAAGATAAAGGCCATTATCGACATGAAGCATCCCAGCTTCAAAAAAGAGATACAACAACTCAATGGAAGAATCGTCGCACTTAGCCGATCATCTCGAAGTCGGTAGAAAGGTGTCTGTCCTTCTTTAAGATCTTGCGACAAACAAAAAATTTTTTATAGTCCGATGA
This sequence comes from Elaeis guineensis, assembly GCF_000442705.2. Lineage (NCBI taxonomy): Eukaryota > Viridiplantae > Streptophyta > Magnoliopsida > Arecales > Arecaceae > Elaeis > Elaeis guineensis. The sequence continues at coordinate 30,795,538 of NC_026008.2, forward strand.
GTGCTGACAATCCTTCGAAGATTTGAAAAAAATACCTAACTTCTCTCTCACTAACAAAATCGAAGATGGGAGAAACATTGTATCTTGGTAACTTTCGTAGAGGCGGTCAGTTTAGTGCTTGTCCGAGAGGATGAAAATCGGATTCAACGATCAATTTATTATACCAGCAAAGTACTCCATAATGTCGAAATGCGATATTCAAGAGCGGAAAAGATGATCTACGCTTTGATCATATCGGCACAATGACTTCGACCATATTTTCAGGCACATTCGATAGTCGTCTTGACAGATCAACTCTTGAAGGCGATTCTATACCGATCTGATACATTCGATCGGATGGCGAAGTGGGCAATTAAACCCAGCGAGTTTGATATTCAATATCGCCCATGACCATCGATGAAAGCACAAGTTTTAGCCGACTTTGTCGCCAAGTGCACTGTATCTGATGATTTCTGCCCTGGTTGAAAAAGACTTTTTCGATATTAGTAGTGTCTCTCCCTTTCGGGAAACTTAATTGATACATATGCAAACAAAGAAGGGGTTGCCTCACCCGAAATTCCCATGTTTCCTCATTCAAAAATGATTCACGTTCAATTGACTTATAACGGTAAGTAATTGTTTCTGCTGGGTGGTGAATTCGCATCTTATTCCTTATGCTGGGAATTGATGAGATCACATGCTTCTAATTCAAGCAACCCTAACCCTTGGTCCGTCCTTTCAATAGTCGTACCTATTGGAGGTATGAGTAATGACACCATGGAGTGGAGAAAAACCTATTTTTATTCTCGAGCGTCCCCTCCAAATTTTAGAGATACCAAATAGTCCTTAGGAAGAGCTCGACCTTTCCAACCAAAAGGACCCGCATGTAATTGAATATATTTTGTTGAACCGAAGCAAGGATGAAATTAAAAAAAAAAGAACAACTGGCTGAGTCAATTTCCCTCCTGATTGAAGAAATTGGTAGGAACTGGGGAACTAACTAAACGAGGTGGCACTATTGAATTGGAAAATGCAAGGGCTAGACCGCCCAAAACCCTCCGTTCGAATCATCCTTGATTAGTCCTAAGGAGTAACGTTAAACTATAAGTCAACCCAAAGTGGGCGCAACCAATCCCAAGGTCGAGGCTGCCATGAAGCTGGTCGTTTGGTGCAATCTTTTTATGAGATAAGTCGGGCGTGGGTTGAGGCAGCGGGCCCAGAAAAAGCATCCGAAAGCAAGCCATGCAATTCGTGCATACACAGGCGACGACTGAGCACACTTGGTTTGGTTTACCAGCGGAAACCAGCTATTCCTCCAATAGCTGTGGTTTGGCATAAGCCCCCAAGGAATGCTTACTGATTTAACTCGTCGACGGAAGTGAAGTGACCTGTAAGCGAGTGAAGGATCTGGTCATCATGGATAAATCTGAGGACAAATTTGATGACAAGTTGAAACAAATCGAAGGTTTTGAGGTCGAATTAGCATCGGTATGGGTGTTACATGTTGATGGAGCATCCAACGCTCAAGGGAGCGGAGCCGGCCTCATCCTTACCAATTCTGAAGGGATCGTGATCGAATATGCCCTTTGGTTAAATTTCAAAGCATCAAATAATCAAGTCGAGTATGAAGCTCTTTTAGTTTGCTTGAAAATTGCCAAAGAGCTCGACATAGATAATTTGAAGGTCTTCACTAATTCACAGCTGATCACCGAACAGGTCAAGGGCGAGTTTGAAGCCCGAGATCCGATTATGATGAAGTACCTTTAGAAAATGAAAGATCTTACATCAGCCTTCAGATATTTCGAGATCTCTCACATTCCAAGAACAGAAAATACTCGACCTGATGCACTTTCTCGACTTGCAACTACTTCATCTAACTTACAAGGCCGAACGTTCATCGAATATCTCGAATAGCCGAGTATCGATCGGGTTGACGAAGTGCTACAAATAAATGATGAATCAAGTTGGATGGATCCGATCATCCAATACTTGACCGATGGAATTTTATCCGAAAATCCTTTGGAGGCCAACAACTAAGGTGGATGGCCTCACAATATGTTTTGATGAATGGATAACTTTACAAGAGATCGTTCTCCCTTCCACGATTGAAATATTTGAGACCTATAAACGCCGACTATGCTCTCTGAAAAGTTCATGAAGGGATTTGCGGAAATCACTTGAGATGCAAATCGTTGGCTTATAAAGTTCTGCAACAAGGATATTATTAGTCCACCATAAAGAAAGATGCAGTTGAGCTTGTTCGAAGGTATGAATCATGTCAGAAATATGCCAACATACAACATCAACCGGCTAGCCAGTTGATATCAATCATTGCATCATGGCCATTTGTACAATGGGGAATCGACATACTTGGTTCGTTTCCTTCGCCATCTGATCAGAGAATTTTTAGTGGTCCCCATATATGACTTCACCAAATAGGTGAAAGCTGAACTTCTGGTGCAGATCACTGAAAGTAAGACGGAAGACTTCATCCAGAAGTCAATTATATGCAGATTCAGTTTGCCATATATCATCATCACCGACAATGATCGACAATTCGACAATCAGAATTTTAAAAAATTTTGTGTGAAATTTCATATTACACAAACTCACTTCTGTCGGTCATCCACAATCTAACAGTGAGGTAGAGACGACAAATCGGACAATTCTACATGATCTCAAAATCAGATTGAATGAAGCCAAAGTCCTTTGGGTGGAAGAATTATATCCGATCTTATGGACATATCGGACAACTCCTTACGTACCAACAGGAGAATCGTCATTCAACTTGGCCTATGGGATGGAAGCAGTGATTCCATTGGAGATTGGATTGCTATCAATGAGAGTCGAACAGTATGCTGAGCCAAGTAACTCCGAATGTCGAAGAGTGGACTTGGACTTACTCTCGGAGGTTCGGCAACAAGCTCAAATTCGAATGGCAGCATACCGACAGAGAGTAGCCTGGTACTACAATGCAAAGGTCAAATCGAAGGTTTTCCGTCTAGGAGACTTGGTCTTAAGGAAGACAAAAATTTCAAAACCTTTGGATCAAGAAAAATTATCTCCAAAGTGGGGGACCTTACAGGATGATCAAAATACTTCGTCCGGGTGCATACCGACTAGAGACTCTCGATGGAACGACTATTCCTCAGACTTGGAATGTCGATTATCTGAACATATATTATCAGTAAAGTTGTTCGCATGTGCAACACACTTGAAATGGAATGATCAAATTTTGACTTTTCTTCGATATTCGGTTATCTACAAAAATGATATCAGACCGACAAATAATCGGTTAATATATACCAACCCTATCTCGATCGGATGATTGTGAATGCTGACTCAAGTCAAATGATTACTTATGCCGACTTAGCTATGGCTGAGTGAAATAGTATGCCGATTTAACTGCAGGAATAATAAACCGACTCGACTTCGGTCAGTTAAAAGATATTCGGCTAACCTCCATCTATCAAATACTTTAAAAAATCTATGCCTAAAGTTTAGTCGATTGACATCCGACTATACTTAGAAAAATTTGTGCCTACAATTCAGTTGGCTAGTATCCGATTAACAAGCAAATTCGACAACTTCAATTACTAATTGGCATTTGGTTATTCGATTGATACTCAACTATATTGGCAATAGTGAACATCAAGTTTTAAAAGGTGACATACAAAGAATTCCATACTTGAAAAATCTTCAATACTTGAAAAATTTTTCTTTTCATTAATGAGCAAAAGGGTTACAAAATTGGACCTAAAAGTATGATTACAAAAGTAAGTTAAACTATTGTCTAATCACAAAGAAAGACAAATATCTACACCGGTCACCAGTCGGCCTCTTCCTCGGCTGTGTCAGTAGTCGTTGCAGCTCCGGTCTCATGGCTTTCAACAGTAGCCGACTTCGGTATGGCTTCCTCCATAATTGGAGCAGACTCTGGTGCAGTCGGTGTAGCTTTCTCAGTCGGCACTACTTCGGCAACTTCCAGAGTAGGGGTGGTGATACTGCTTAGGTCCAAGTTCGGGAATAATTTTTCGATCGCATCCCTACCGTCTTCATAGCCGACACAGTAAGAGGCGTAGCCACCCTCGAGGATTTCATTTTTGAAGTCTTCGGATCCTTTGTAATCCTCGACGGCTTGCTCTTGCACCTGACTAAGAGCATCTTTGGCCGACTGTGCCTCCTCCTTAGCGGAGGCCGACTTTGCATCGGCCAGTGCCAACCTTGCTTCGATGGCCTGATGTTTTTTTCTTTCTTCCTCCAACTCTTTAGTGCAGTCTTCACATTCCTTCCGGAGCTGATTAACTTCATGCTTCTTTTTACTTTAGGACTCCCGAGATTTGATGGTCTGCTGTGTCGATTCCAACTCGGTGCGGGTTGATTGCAACTCGTCCTTTGTCGATTCTAACTCGCCTCTTACCAACTTCAGTTCCGCCTTCATACAAGAGTTCTCTTGATATTTTTTTCTCTCGATCAGTCGCTGCCTGGAGCCGTTCAGTGGTCGCGGCTTTTTCAGCGTTGGAGGCTGCAACTTTCTCCATCCACATTTGACAAAAGTCAGTAATTTTTCGATATCCGCTCTCCAATGCCCGCATGTCATGTGCTAGCTGAAAAGAAAAGAAGACAAGCCAGATGAAGTCAAAAAAAAAGAAAAGAGTAAAGTATCGACTTATGTTGAGCATCATCGGATAAAAAGATGAAAATATTTCAGACATTGTCCGATCGTTTCTATTCTCTCTATCAGTCGGGAGAAGTGCAGCCTTGATGAGTCGCTTGGCCAATTTTGGGTTGGCCAAGGCTGACTCACTTATAAGGATCTGGATGTCAAAAACTGCTGTGAAGTCCGTCAACGACCCGTCATCAGTCGAAACAGCTGGTGCCTTCCTTCGCTCTCCAGTAGGTGGTTGCTTGCTTGAAGTCACCATCCATTCGAGCGTTGAGGATGCCCGAGATAATGTCGGCCTAGTTGAAGGTGCCCGAGTTACCGTCGGCACCGCGGTGGTCGGTTCCGATTCGGGTATGGGCGTAGTTTCGGTCCGACCCCCCATCGACGAGACTATGGTCGGTGTTGTCTTTGTCGGTGCTGGTATGATGACAGCGACATCATCATCTCTGTTTGATTTTCCTCTAGCAGGCGACGCATCAACTGGTGGAAGCACTGTCCGAGCCGACAGTGCGATGATAGGTTCAGCTTTCGGGACGACTATCGATGGAGTGTTGGTCTCCCTCACGGACGCCGACTGTGTCTCAACCCGATTCTTCTTCGGTGCTTGGGATGATCTGGCACCAGTCACTGCTCTCTTTTTAGCGGCATATTGTCGAATGTCGGCCACAAAAACTCGCACCGCTGGTTGTATAGCTGTAATCAAAAGGCAAAATAACTCAGTTACAAAGTTCAAAGACAAATGAAAAGTAAAATAAAAGACTGACTAAGCTATACCTAGGGAAGTCATCGGACTAAGTCCGACGTCATATAGAGCTTGCTCCGTCAATGGCTCTCATTGCGCGGGGATTTCCATATCTTTTAGTTGGAGAAAGTTTTCCCGATCGATGACTTCGACTTGATTATGTTTATTGGGGCTTGTTCGTGGGTCTCTCCAAGAAGAAAGGAAGCCCTAAGGCGAAGAAGAAGAAATAAAGAAAAATTGATTCTTCCATCTATGGATGGATGAAGGCTAGAAATAAAAGATAGACCCTTCCTCAAGTTGAAGAACCACTAACCCTTAGCTTTTGGGCGAGGACGAAGAACGAAAAAAGCATGAAAAAGAGAAGGTCGAGGGTTGGTTGGGATCATGTGACACAACAAGGCAAAACTGATGATTAATCGAATGGAATTCGGAGCTAACTGGACAGGACAAAGACAATAATAATCAAGAAGATTCCAAACAAATTTCGGAATCGAAAAATGAAGACCAGTCCGAAGGTTCTCCACAAATTGCTACCTGATCCGGAGAACTTATTCGACCGTCCGGATCAGGTGCAAAAAGCTGAAATTGTTCTGGGATACGATATTGTTTCTGGAGCCGATCAACATTGGATCTAGAAAAGGAAGAAACTTCCACATCCGGATTCGAAGGAGAATCATCAACTGGGTCATCCGATCGACTATCTCGAGAAGGGTCATCTACTCTAACCTTTTCTTTATCCTTTTTACTGCTACTAGCCATAAAAAATGATAGGAAAAGAAATAAAAAATGACTAGAAAAGGAAGAGAAGCCTAACCTGAAACTAAGAGATGATTTGAAGACCACGAAAACACAAAGAAGAAGACTCCTAGACCCTTGAAGCTCTTAACACTCAAAGCAAAACCCACATTTGCAGGAGAATGACAAGTAGAGAAGCAGAAAATCTATATGAAAGCGACATTATATATATAGAGCCCGTCAACAGTCGGAATGGATTTGTTCAGATTAAGATTACCCCAAATTTTGACACGTGGCTACATCAAAGTCGATCATTGATCGGACGGTTCGATGTACCTACCGTCTGATTGTGCCACGTCATCTCTATTCGCATGAACGGTTAAAAGTCAATAACAACTGGATGCATTGCGGAAATCGACTAGTCAGAATCAAATCGATCGGATCGTTCGGCCGTCAAACCATTTTCTCAAATTGACATCCCAATGATGGTCTTACGATTATCGAAACGACAAAACGATCGGAGACTTTTCAAGTTTTGAAGGAATCCTTAATGTCTGCAGCTAAGTCGGAGCTCGAGATAGCACGTGACAACTCCCTTCATCCAACGTGTCAATCCACGTGTCAAGTACCTTGAACTTAAGAGTGGGGGGCAACTGTTGGAGCAATTAAATATATTCTCCCCGATTCATAATCGGCAAACTTGACTTTCGGTCGATGTGACAAATGGAACCTTCGATTATCAATCGATTACATCGACACATAGTCGGAGATTCTCAATCAGTTTCTATTGGAGACCAAGTCAACCATGATGACTGCTGACTAATCGGTATTCCAGAATAATCAACCGATGATCAGCCAAAATACCATATATACCGACATACAATTGGTACATCGAGATTACTGACATACAGTCGGTGCACTCGGACTACCGACATAAAGTCGGTATATCAGAAACTGTCAGCGCAGAAAGCGCATAACAGCTACATACGATGATCATCAGTGTCTTAACTGTCCATCCCACAATCACATAATGTCGGAATAAGCGGGATGCACGTGTATAACCGTTACAAACGGTTTCCAGCAGATGATCTAATAAAAAGGAGGTAAATGAACAGCTTTGGCAAGATGCTTTTGGGTTGATACTTTGTCACTTTGAATATTCTATCTGTTGTTCACCACTTCTCACTGATTTATGTATCGGAGGATCTCCACCGGAAATAATTTCGATCTGTGGACTTCTTTTGCAGGTTGCTCTTCACTGGAGCTAGGCGCAACAGGGGATTGGCCGCAACAATGGAAATCTATATCAATGTATTGAAGAGATCTGTTTTCATCTCTACTAAATCATTCAAAATATTTTTAATTGTTATATTGCCTAAAGGTGAAACTATCATTTTTTATGGATTGAAAGAAACCTTTAATCAATGAGTGAACCCTTAATCAAAGAGTATAATAATTGGTTTCAACAAACCCCTAACTAGTAGGTATGGCAATTGCTTATCAATGGATCCTAGGATATTATAGTTGGCACATCAGTGAACCCTCGACCGGTGGGTACAAATACAATAGTGGGTCCAAGTGAACCTTATCCAATGAACCTATTACTTGGTGAATGCATGAGTCAGGACCAATGGGTATAATAGTTGGTTACTCTCCAGTTGGCGTTGATTTGATTTTGTTAAGTGATTTAAGTGACGTTCAATGTTTCTACAAATAAACATTTTCAATGAGATTAGAGAAGGCATGTATCTTGATTGTACTAACTAAGGTTTTTCATACCATGCCGAACCGGTCGGTACACCCTGTATCGTATCGGATCGACGGAAAATCAATACGATTCGATCGGTAAATTCGGTACACGGGCGGTATGGAAGGAAAAAAGAGGAAAAGTGAGAAAGAGAGAGAGAGGAGGAGAGGGAGGGAGGTGGGAGCCGTCGGAGGCCGGCGATGGCTGGTTGCGGCCGTCGGAGGACTTCTGAGCCCCGTATCGTCCGATAGAGCTTTCAAGAGAGCGAGAAAGAGAGAGAGCGCGCTCGGAGGGAGGCGAGGGACCTACCGGACAGACGACGCCTCCGTCGCGAGGGCCCCGATGGCCGACGAGCAGACTTGAGGGCGGTCGAGTGGGTGGAGCCCCTCCGCGGCTCTGTCCCCTTCTTCTTTTTCGAAACAGACGACCGTCTGCTTCGATTTTTTATTTTTTTTTTGGTTTTAAACTTATGAAGTCAGCAACCTAATTGCCGACTTAAGGGATTTTTAAAAAAAAAATACAAAAATTGTGAAGCCGGCAAATTATTTGCCCGCTTCACTTAAAATTAGGTTTTTTAAAAAAAATCGCGAAATAGGCGTAATGCCCCTGTTTCACGCCCGCAGCGCCGCGCGCGTGGACTGCGCCTTTCTGTCATGGATTTCGCCTCTTGGAAGAGCAAATCCGTGCGGCACCCTGATGTCACCTGCACAAAGGAGCCAGCCAAAATGCATCCAGCAAGACGTACAAAAAAATATGAGAAAAAGGCACGGCAACACGCTCAGATATGGCACTGTAAGAATAGTATTTTCATTAATGAAATCAAAGGAATACAAGCCTATACAACTGCTACTCAGACTACAATTAGGGGCTCAGGAGGCAGAGGAGGCAACAATGGACACCGCAAGAATCCGCAAGAAAATCGGTCCACTGGATTGTTCTTGCCCATCCTCCCAACACTATACAAACAGGGCATCCATCCAAATCCCACCCCGGGGTTTCAAATGATCGAGCAGCATTGCATTTTCATGGCTTGCCTTTGGAAGCCCCGACATGATGAAAACACCCCAAAATCCATCCAAAACAAGAAAAAATGGTATGGTGGCGGTTGTTCATGCCATCTAGTTATAAGGTATGTACAAAATTGTGTTAGAGGCCATTGCCAAGCAAAAATGCAAGGCAAAAGGCCCTAACAGACTCTCCCACTTGATCAGATCGACATCCTCGTCGATGTGCTACTTCTGTATGCTTCGACCTGATCCTTCTTCTCGTGCCGTAGCGAATTCTCCGATTCCCAGTTGGCTTCTGACTCAGGAAGTCCTCTCCACTTCACCTAGTATTGGATCTCTTCTGCACCGCTGGGTAAAACTTGAACTCTATCTGTCAGAATGGTGTCGACCCATCTCTCCAAGGAGGTAGAAGTAGGAGTTAGACGGCTTGACATGTTCCTCGTGGGATCCACCTGGTCAGCATGGTACGGCTTGAGGCAACTTCCATGGAATACAGGATGCACCTTGAATCATGCGGGAAGTTGCAGCGGGTAGGATACATTTCCTACCCTTCCAATTATAGGGAATGGACCTTCATACTTGCGAACCAATCCTTTATGCACTTTGCGAACGAACCGGAGTTGAGCTGGTTGGAGCTGGACCAGTACCATGTCGCCTTGCTTGAAGTCCAAAGGTCTCCTTCTCTTATCAGCCCACTTCATCTTCTTAGCAGCCTTCTCAAGGTATGCCCGTGCAATCTCCGTGTTGCGATGCCACTCCTTGGCCAAATGATATGCGGATGGGCTATTTCCTATATACCTTACAACCACTGTATGCGGAGTGGAGGGTTGCTGACCAGTGATGATTTCGAAGGGGCTCTTGCCCGATGCAGAGCTCCACTGCAAGTTGTAAGAGAATTAGGCTATATCGAGCAACTTCATCCAATCCTTTTGGTTGGCACTCACAAAGTGCCGCAAGTATTGCTTGAGGAGAGCATTTATTCTTTCAGTTTGGCCATCAGTCTGGGGTGAAGGCTGGTGGAAAAGTATAGTTTGGAACCAAGGAGTTTGAAGAGTCCGGTCCAAAATCGTCCCAAGAACCTGAAATCTCTATCACTGACTATGTTCTGAGGGATGCCCCAATACTTCACCATATGCTTCAAGAAAAGTCGAGCCGTCTCCTCTACTGAGCAATGTAGGGGTGCAGGAATAAAGATACCATATTTGGATAACCGATCCACCACCACAAGGATCGACCCAAAATCTCCTACTCTTGGCAAACTCGAGATGAAGTCCATTGAGATGCTCTCCCAAGGTTGTTCAGGTTTAGGTAAGGGTTCAAGAAGGCCACCAGGTTTACACCGTTCTACCTTATCCTGTTGGCAAATGAGATATGTCCGGACATATTCTACCACATCCTCCCTTATTTTTGGCCAGTAGTATGCCCGCTCCAAGAGGGCAAGGGTTCGGTGCATTCCTGGGTGGCCGGCCCAAAGAATGTCGTGATATTCTTGCAAGAGCTCTCTTCTAAGGTTGCCCACCCGAGGAACATACACCCGACATCCTTTTGTGAAGATAAGTCCATCCTCAGACCAAAACCGCCGCGTCTTCCCTTCTTCAATGAGCTGCTTTAGGATCATAACTTCAGGGTCCTTAAGTAGCCCCTCTCGAATCTTTGTTAGAAGGGTTGCTTGCACTTGGCTGACTCGACTTTGCTCATCCACCATTAGAGCAGCGAGCTCAACCTTACGGCTTAAAGCATCAGCCACTTGATTCATACGTCCTGGCTTATATTTTAAGACCATGTCAAACTCTGCCAGAAAATCTTGCCAACGGACTTGTTTGGGAGATAGCTTCTTCTGTGTTTGGAAGTAGCTAAGGGCCATATTGTCTGTCCAAACAACAAATCGTGACCCAAGAAGATAATGGCTCCATACTCTCAGACAGTGGACCACTACTGTCATCTCCTTCTTGTGGACAGTGTATCGCCTCTCGATATCATTTAACTTCCGACTTTCAAAAGCCACCGGATGGCCTTCCTGAATTAGGACCCCTCCAATAGCATAATTGGAAGCATCAGTGTGGACTTCGAATGGCAGTGTATGATCTGGCAGCTGCAGCACTGGCTTCTCCATCAGTACCACTTTCAAGTCCTTAAAGGCTTGTTGACATCTCGAGGACCAATCCCACGATCGGTCCTTCTGCAATAACTCCATCAAGGGTGCGGCACGACGGGAATAACCCGCAATAAACCGCTTATAGTAGTTGACAAGCCCGAGGAAGGATCGTAGCTCCGTCACCTTGGTAGGGGCCTGCCACTCCTGGATGGCACGAACCTTCTCCTGGTCCATGCGTATTAGACCGCCCCCAACACGATGGCCCAAGAATAGAATTTCTTCCTGGGCAAAGTAACATTTCTCCCTCTTCACATAGAGGGAGTTCTCTCGCAGGATCCCGAGAATAGTCCGCAAGTGTTCCACATGTTCCTTCAATGTTCGACTATACACGACAATATCATCCAAGTATACTACCACGAACTTGTCGAGATAGTCATGGAATAGTTGGTTCATCAATGTGCAAAATGTGTTTAGGACATTCGTTAATCCGAAGGGCATCACCAGGAACTCGAATGCTCCATACCTTGTCACACAAGTGGTCTTGCCTTCATCTCCTTCTGCAATCCGGACTTGCCAATATCTAGATCGAAGATCCAGCTTGGAAAAATATCGAGCTCCACCCAGTTGATCGAACAAGTCCGCAATTAAGGGGATTGGATACTTGTTCTTCACAGTCACCTTGTTCAGAGCTCGATAATCGACACACAATCGAAGACTCCCATCTTGCTTCTTCTGAAAGAGAATTGGGCTCCAAAAGGAGCTTTTGAGCTATGGATAAGCCCTCCCTTCAACAGCTTATCTAGTTGATTTCGAAGTTCTGCAAGCTCCGGTGGGGCCTTTCGATAGGGCGAACGAGCTAGGCATTTTGCTCCAGGCTCCAATTCAATCTTGTGGTCCACAGTCCGTCTGGGCGGTAAAGTCTTAGGCAACTCAGGGGGCATCACATCCTCAAACTCCTGTAGGACTCTCAAGACCCCAGAAGGAAAGGGACCCATGTCCTTTGGTTCCATTTCCAGCTTCAAGGCAGCCACATATGTTAGTTCTCCCTTCTTTATTCCCCTCTTCAGTTGAAGAGAAGAGATTTGATGTATCCTTTCTTGAGTTTGCCGAGCAACAGGAACAACACAGGGAGACTCATCTCCTATCATGCACAAAGCATCTAGAAAGGGCATTGGCACCACCTTAGCAGCTTGAAGAAAATCCTCACCTAAGATAACTTGAAAGTCATCTAGGGGTACGGCCATGAAATTAGCCTTTCCGTTCCAAGTTCCAACCCGAATAGGCACATCCCTTGCAAGCCCAGCAATGGGCCGTGCTTCAGAGTTCATCGCCTTCATTCGACTGGAGTCCCTCTCTAGCTTCAACCCAAGATGGGTAGCTTCACGATCGGCAACGAAGTTGTGGGTTGCCCCCGTGTCCACCAGCGCCCGAGTCACATGACCGTTGAGCTCCACTTGCACATACATGAGTTCATTGGTCCGTCGGTTGGATTGTTGGTGAGTCTATTATGGCTTGAGTTGTTGTTGGTGTGGTGTTGGTGTGGCTTTGACTGTTGCTGGTGTGACTTCTGCTGTTGCTGCTGCTTGGATGGCTTGGACTGCTCCCCCACTTGACCTTTGATGGCATTCAGCAACCTAAGGGCACCCATGCGAGGGCCCTCAGCCTGCTCATCACTGCTGTTGTCATCAGGGTTGGTTGGACTCTTCTGCACAGTAGCCTGTAATGCATTTAGAGCTTGTTTCTGGGGACAGTTTTTCACCATGTGTGGCCCTCCATACAGAAAACACCCCAACTTTGGGGCCCTTACTATTTCCTGCTCTTTCATCTTGAAGTCTCTCTTCTTCTCATTGATCACAGCCTTACCCTTTGATAGCTTGTGATTCTTGAAGGTATTCGGAGTAGGCTTCCTCCTCTGGTGGTCAGGGAGGAGGTAATCCGTTAGACGCTCTGCTGCGGCTTGAGCAGATGCCAAGTTTGCGACACCCCTCCTCTGTAACTCCTGCTGGGCCCATGGTTTCAAACCGTCCAAAAAGTAAAACTTGTCTTTTTCAGACTTGTCTCGAATGTCCAACATCAATGCCCAGAACTGCTTGACATACACTCGAACAGTCCCAGTTTGTTTGAGATGCCTTAAGTTTCGTCGGACAATGAATTCCTCATTCTCTGGCAAAAACTATGCCTTAATCTCCCTCTTCAAATCCTCCCAGCTGGCAATGGTGCACCGCCCAGCTTGGATGTCTTCATACCGAGTCCGCCACCATAATTTGGCATCTCCGGTTCAGTACATTGTAGCCAAGATAATTTCGGTGTCTTCAGAGTCAGGCCGCACCACTCGAAAGTACTGCTCGATGTCGAACAAGAAGTTCTCTAACTTCTTTGCATCACGAGCTCCACCATAACTTCGAGGCTCTGGCACTCGCATTCGGCCTTGCCCACCATCACCAGCAGTTGGAGTTGGTATGGTACTAACTGCTCGGGTTAGGACTGCGACTCTAGCAGCCAGATCATTGAATTGCTTATGCAGGTGCTGGATAGACTCCTGCGTGTTGTCGCTAAGGTTGTCCACCATCTCGATGAGCTGCTCTTGATTCAACTCCAGGCTGGTCAGATGATCTCTCAGTCAGAATAAGGGCACCAAGCCCTCCTCAATCTGGGCCAAATGGGTTTCCACCGTAGAGATCCGCTCTCGATGACTTTGCGGTTTCTCATTGTCGGCTTGTCCTTCCACTGGGATTGAGGCAGCAACCATTGCCTCCTCTTGCATCATCCCACTTGTCTTACCACCGTTCTTGTGTCCCATCTGTGTTGCACAGGTTTCTTCGATCGTGCCTGCTCTGATACCACTTTGTCACGGATTTTGCCTGTTGGAAGAGCAAATCCGTGCGGCACCTCGATGTCACCTGCACAAAGGAGCCAGCCAAAATGCACCCAGCAAGATGCGTAGAAAAATACGAGAAAAAGGCACGGCAACGCGCTCAGATATGGCACTGTAAGAACAGTATTTTCATTAATGAAATCAAAGGAATACAAGCCTATACAACCGCTACTCAGACTACAATTAGGGGCTTAGGAGGCAGGAGAGGCAACAATGGATACCGCAAGAATTCGCAAGGAAACCAGCCCACTGGATTGTTCTCGCCCACCCTCCCAACACTATACAAGCAGGGCATCCACCCAAATCCCATCCCGGAGGTTCCAAATGATCGAACAGCATTACATTTTCATGGCTCGCCTTTGGAAGCCCCGACATGATGAAAACACCCCAAAATCCACCTAAAATAAAGAAAAATGGTGTGACGGCGGTTGTTCATGCCATCTAGTTACAAGGTATGTACAAGACTGTGTCAGAGGCCATTGCCAAGCAAAAATACAAGGCAAAAGGCCCTGACACTCCGGTGATCATGACGGCCAGTCGGAGGCCGTCCGGCGGCCCCGCCGGCTCCTTCTCCTCCCACTTTTTCTGTTTTCCTCTTTCTCTCTCTTTATTTTCCTCTCTTTCTCTCTTTTTTTCTTCCGATTCGGATCCGTTTGCCTTCGTCGGTTCGGTACGGTACGAAACCGTACCAAACCATACCGTCGGCCAGTCGATACGGCCGGCGGTACCGGTTCAGCATACTTTGGTATTAACTGTTTTCAAGTGCACTTTAGTGTTTTCAAACAAAGCTGTATTGGTAAGTGGACTTATTTGATAACTATTATAAGATGTCATTCCGTAATTATATGACTTTTAATAAATATTGATCCTTATTCTTCTGTTGTTCTTCTTTTTGGATATTTATATTGTTTTCTATGTTTGGATACTTGCTGAGTTGTGAAGCTCATCACTGAATATTTAAATTTTAGAGTGAAAGACCAATCAACATTAGTCTACTAGCAAGCCTGAAGTGTTCTTGGAGTACATAATGAAGCTATTAGTGTAAAAAGAAAGACTTAAGTCGTTTTTGCATATCTTAAGGTAATTTTTTTAATTATAGAAGTGGTTGTATTAGTAAAGGAGAAAGAGTTTTGAAATGTACCTATGCTGAAAGATATAAAATATGCCTCTATAATAAACTAGTTTGAGTTATAAAGATGATGGAATGAAGTGAATTTTGTTATGATTCAGGTTGTAAACTGCAAAAAAATTAAATTTGGATGAGACTTAATGTGAGGACCTCTACGAGCGTGTGTTTAGTCCCAAATTAACTGTGCACTTGGGAGATCTTGGGTATTTATACAAGCTAAGAACGCCGAGTTAGAAGTTCTGGCTAGCCTTTTTGGGAGGTCTTCGGTCATTACACTTAGTTTGCTTCTTATGATCTAATACACATTTATTTATGACTACATGATTTGACATTTAAAATGAGATTTATGTACTTTCGCACAAAGTAATTGAGCTGAAATCAGGCAAATGATCAAATGTAATTGCATTCATGCTTGGAACTTGGCAGACAGTGTTCATGATACTTTCACCGGCAGGGTGAGTGTTCTTTTCTTCCTATCACTCTTCAGTTAGGCATGGTTTGGTTTGCCCATATAGGGCATTAATTTTTTCCTTTTAGATGCAGATCTAAAAGGACTTATGTTAGAACAGCATGGCTGCTGGCCAGCCAATTAGATGTGAGAATAGGTGGCTTTATGAATGGGCAATCTATTCTGTTTTTAGCTGTTATGTCCTAGAAGGACTTGACAGGAAGTTTTAAGGGGTCGGCTAATATGCTTTGGAAGAGAAGTTGGTTGTTCTGTGTACTGATTATATATTGTTTGAAGAAGGTTGGGGAGAAGATTAGGGCATTGGATCTTGCTTTCGTCGCTTTCCCCTTCATTTTGAGTCTTTGATGACTGCTCTTCTTGTGGGAAGGAGCACTATCAAGATAGATGAGGTCACTTCTGTACTTCTCCAGAATGAGATTTCTCAGATAGAAAAATCGAGCTACGAGTTTAGGCAGTGACTCGGCTTTGGCGG